>NC_056733.1:459665114-459737614 GCF_019279795.1 Protopterus annectens | reverse complement strand
AACACAGTCATCCACCTGTTTCTTGTGTTCTGCAAGCTATAATATAAGTTCCAGGAGTTGAGTTAATGCATTCACACACCACAGTTTTAACTTGGAATAATCTGTAGAACCAATGTCATTTAGATTCAAAACTGGATGCTTTGATTTATCCATGAGGAAAGGGGTTAAAACTTCACCTTTTGTTCCTTGTCTACTCGGAGCTGACAACACATGCTTTCAAATGTCCAGATAACATTATTAAAACTGTTCTCCTTCTTATAATGAGGAAACAGTTTACTAATTGGCATACATGACCAAGTTTTCACACTTTATGTGCCTCTGTGAAAAAAGACATCACTTCTTCCCAGGCTCGTGCCACCTTTTTTTTTCTTACCACTTTTTCTCCCTTTATATAGCTTTGCCTTTCTTTTCTCACTCTCTTTCTCTCTGCTCTGTCTTTCCACGTACCTTGAGCTGTTTCATTTTTTTACCTGCCTTGAGGCATTTTACCTTCAGCTCCAGTTTTAGTCTTTTCACTGTGGTCAGTAGTCTGAGACCATCTAGGCATTACTGCATGCTGTGGGACTGCAGCCCCCACCATGCTGTCCCGAGGTCCAATGGTTAAGTGAGTGCTGGTTGCAACTACTGTGGTTGTCATCTCATTCTTCATCTCTACAGTCAAGTTTTATTCCTTTTTCATTAGTTGCACGTATCCTTTATTTATCCTTTGTTGACCAGTTAGTCCCACTAAGTCAGTTGTATCTTTTCAGGGGAGACCTGACTCCTAGGTAAAACATATTTTTCAAACTCTGGAGAGCTAATTTTTTCCTGTTTCCTGACTACTGTGCCTAAAACAAAGCAAAATAAAATAAATGTTATGTAGGGTATTTATATATATATATATATATATATATATATATATATATATATATATATATATATATGTCTATGTTAAATCATCGAACGCTTAAAAAAGCGAACAATGATTTACCAAACCCCTGTAAGCGAAAGTTTACAATGTTGAACACTTAGAACAGCGATTTTTTTTCCAAGGGAAAAAAAAAATCACTGTTCCACAAAAAAAAAAAAAAAAAAAATTATAAAACATTACATAAAGTTGGGGGCTTTGCCCCCCACAACCCCCCGATGGGGGGCTTTGTCCCCCCACCCCTATTTAACTATACCAACTCCGAGATCACACTGCAGTGATGAAAACGGAAAAGTAACAGAAGTGGCCAAGCGAATTCTTTCCCTGGGAAAGAATTTGCTTATATACCATTTTACTATTTTGCCTTTTCATCAAGTTCGATCAAGATGCATTCAAAAGAATGCGTCTTCGATCATTTAATAGGAGCCCTTTATATGTATATATATATATATATATATATATATATATATATATATATATATATATAGCTATCTCTGTCTATCTAGCTAGCTAGCTACAGTATTTAGCTATCTGTGTATATTGTACCTTGTGGCAGCCAGCAAGAGAACATGAATCTTTGTTGATAAAAATGTTTTCCAAACTAAATTAAATTCCGTTATAGCATCTCACTACTGCCAGCAATAAGGATGTATTGTTGGCTACCACCAGTATGCAATGACCACTAGTGACATAAATATCAGAGGGCAGGGGTTATGGACCTATGGTCTATTCCAGTGCTGTATAAATATTGATAAATAGCAGGTGTAATAAAAATAAATATATATAAATACAAATTAGAGTAATATAAATAAGAGAGAATTGACCTTAATTAAGATTGTGGAAAAATATGCCCCATTGCCATTGGCTATGACACCCCAAACACACTCACTCAGATAAGCGGATAAGATCCACATCAACGCATGACAGAGGAGAGATACAAGCTCTGGCTTCCCAGGCTATTTCACCACTTCATTCCAAATTTAGTGCCTTATCATATTAAATCACTCACAGTAACTGATCTGGCATTAGTCCAGCAGTTATTAAAGAGGATTAAGGATATGAGCTGTTACAAAGTTGCATCCTGTAGTAAAAGGTATAGGGTTTGATTCCTTCCACCTCCATTTATCAGTTTTGCTACTTCAAGCAAGACAGATGACTAGACAGTGCTCTTGGACATCCCTGAAAAGGAAAACTTCTATCCAGTATATTTATCTGGTAAAGAAATGGATTAATAGACAGGCGCACATACACACACACACACACACACACACACACACACACACAGACACTTCCAGAAAAGGCTACTAATACTTCTGTGCTGTAACACTCTTCTGCTTTAAGATAGTACTGCAGTAGCAGACTAAGCCTGGCAAACTGCAGGTACAGTTCCAGTTTTAAAAATAGTCCAAATGAAACACAGCACAGCTAGTCAGCATTATTTGGTAATTACCCTTATATCAATCAGTCAGTAAATCACCAGTGACAAGCTTTTAAACTTAGATAAACATACGTACAATACACAGTTTTGGACAGAGTCCACAGACAGAGTATTAAGAGATGGCTTTTTAGGAAAATGATGTTCACTGCATCTTTTCTTGACTACTTTCTGCCTGAAAGACATACTATACCTTATATACCACTATATAGGAAGTCCACAATATAATAGGCAATGGAAAATAGTACAAACCCACTCCTGTAGGAAGGCGTAATGTCCATGAAACAGACATGAGACCCAACAAATAATGCTCATAATGGCACCTGTGAGCTAGCATCTTTTCAGTAACAGGGTCACACCATTTGAGCTTTGGAAGGGACTCTGAGAATTGGCCATTGCTGGAACTTGTATAGTTAGCACAAAAACAATGGCCAAGCTGAATCTGTGTTTAAAAAGCCTGTGACACTTTCTTTGCCCTGCTACTCAAAATTCAAAGTGCAGACAATAGCTCTCATAAGAGTGATGCACTGTTATAAGTAATGGGAGGGAAATGATATAGCCTGGCCTTTAAGTGTTAGAGTGTATGTTTGTGCATTTGGCTATCACCTCCCACACAGAAAAGTTACTCTTTCCTTCATAGTTTAGCATTAACTATATCTTTGCAGGAAAACATTTACTTCTCCTGTGAATTATTATTCATACTTTCCCAATATTTTATGTTTTACATACGCAATGCTTTTCACACAAAAGCAGTTTCAATATATATTTATTTATTGCTTTTAATGACCTGTAAAGTCTGACTGGGTGGAAAACTTCTTTTCAGTGGAGGCCTAGGGAGAAAATCTCCTCAAGACACAGAGAGAAAACAACAAATGTAAATGAATACATAGTATGATCAATCATTGAGCATAAAATAATGAAGAAAGAATGATTCTTTGAGCATACAACAATGAGAAAACAAAAACATTGACAAAATACATATGGATAGTTAGATTCATATCGCTAGATTGACATCACTTTCTCCAAAAGCAAAATATTTTGCCAAAAGCATTATTGGTGAAACTTGTAGTACATCTGTTTTGTAGGTGGGCCATCCCCAACACTCCACGATCTGAAATATACCCATTAATAGATCTCACAACAGTGAAAGTTGTTGTTTGTCTTTCGGCTTTTCCTAGTTAAGGGTCACCACAGCGGAACTCCAGTCCGCTAATTATTGGCAGTAGATTTTCATGAACGCCGAGGTGCCAGCTCGACGTTCAACCTTCAACGAAGGTACACCCATTTATGCATGTCTTTTGAACGCCCACCGAACCGCGGGGAGGACATGCAGACTCCACACAGAAGGCACTCCCGCACTCCAGCCGAGAATTGAATGGGAGAACCTCTTGCTGTGAGACAACAGCGCTACCACTGCACTACCGCGGATGTATCTCACAACAGTGAAAGTGCTTTCTGGAAAACATTTTTGCTAAAATGGCAGTCACCTAAACTGCCATTGATGGGTTGACACTCTCCCAAATAGTCAGCATTCAAACATAATGTAATCATGATACAGACATGATGTGAAAGATTATTCAAATATAGATCAGTGTTTAGATAAGCAAAGTTTAGACCGATACTATGTTTAAATTGTAGGACAGTGGTGAACAAAGTTTAGCCTGTACTATTTTTTTAACTCATCCCCCCAATGGAGAGCTGGAAGCTTGCTCTGTAACTTCCTATGGGTGGAGCCTACGTTTTTTGATAAAATAAAATTATGCTCTCACTTTTCAAATGAATGTTCATATCCCTAGAACCAAAGAGGTTACTAAGGAAATGCAAATGGTAAACTCCTTGCCACAAAACTGTTTTATAGTGGTAATATTCTTTAGGGTCTATGTCTTAAATTAGATTTTATTAGTCACAGTATACACAGTAACTGTTAAGTTTGTAGATTTTTTAAACACCTCATGTCAGCAATCACTCGTTACTCATATAATATACATGTACTGTCAGCAGCATTTTGTTCTCCCTGCTAAAAGTTTCATGTGAAGCTAAGCAGTTCTGCTTATGGTACTTGGTTGTTGAGGTATTTAGAGTAACATGAAATTTATGACATAAATATTTAATGAACAATAATTAATATATTTTTACCAGCACTATACAGAAGTCAAGTAATAGAACAGTTGTATTGTCCACCAATTAACATTTAAGTTGAAATCTATCAATAACTTGTATTTAGCATAGTTTTGGAATTACTAATGTAAGTATGATTAAGTAATATTAGATGCCTACATGCATCAGTAGAATGTAACTAGAATAAAACCTGGAGGCGGTGTGGGCTTTAATACATTTATAGTAGGACAGTGGTGAAATAAACTTTCTTAATGATGTAAAGTTGAGGAGAGCATGGAATGATGTATGTGGCCAAGTAGATGTAACAGAGCAGGATAAAATAGAAGATTACTGGACAAGCAGTCATTTTAGAGCAGGATGGCATAGAGTGGGTAAGGACAGTTTAGGAAGATTAGTCGGGTGTGGTACATGAACAAAGCTGCAGGACTTTTAGGTGTTGTTTCAATTGCAGATTGAAGGTTTTCAGGATGTTTGTGTGTGAATGGGAAAGGAAATTCCAAACTTTAGAGATGTGAGAGGAATACGGTAAGTTGCTTGCATTATTGTTTGATTTAATTGGGTGCAGTAAGACTTTTTCACTAGCATAAAGAGTTCTAGATGGGGAATAAAGTTGGATAACATTTTTTAATGCTTGGCATTTTTCAGGTTGGAAAATTAGACCACAAACAGTTTTTAGTTGTGTGAATTTTAGATAGTGAGACATTTCTAGCCAGTTTATCTGTTTTAGTGCCATGCAGTGGTGGGATTAATAAGGCATATCAATATCAGCTCTGAATGTAGCAATTTTGTTGTAACATTTTTCTATTTGTGTAGCTTTCAGATTATTAAATATAGGATTAAGATATAGGATGGTGGGAAAAAGTAGAATAAGGGCTATGGTTTGCCTAGCCTGATCAATCGGGTGAGGGTTAGATCAATATAGGGTGCCAATTTTCCATGTATTTTGCTAGTAGCTTGCTTTATGTGGTGGTTAAATTTCATGACATCATTTAAGGTGATACCTAGAAGCTTGAGATGAGATAGAAGTTCAGTTTTGATTTGGACAGAAGAGGTAATTGTGCAGACAGGTTTGTTTTAAAGTATAGTTTGGGTATGGACAGAATTACAGTTTAATATTAATTAAGAAACATGTTACCATGTTTCACTGGAGTTGAAAGGCTCCTGTATTTTTGCTGTAGGTGTTTGGCAGTGGGAATGAGTGTGGAATCATCAGCATATCGAATAATGGCAGCATGGTTACTTGTAGTTAATAGGTTAGGTTATTTATGAAAATGTTGAATAGCTAGTGACCACGGATAGGTCCTTGCACTGAGGGAAATAGAGTTGTGTCATTTTCTCATTTTACAGCTTGAAGTCTACTCCTGAGATAGCTATAGAACCAGGTGAGAGGTGATTGTTCAAGTCCTAGCCAGGAGATTTTGTTAAGTAGTTTTTGGTGAGAGACTATGTCAGAAGCTTTTTGGTTGCCATTAATGGTGATAGCAAACCAAGACATAGCTGTTATAGTGCTGTGATATAGGTATAAACTGTGTTGTGTGAGGCTTAGTATGCTGTTTGTGGTAACACATTTAAGTAGCAAGGATTGGGCATATTTTTCTAAGACTTTGGATAGGGTGACAGAATGGCCATTGGCCTGTAATTGGAGATATCCATAAAGAAGCTACCTTTTATAGAGGAAGGATATATATGATTTGTTTTACAAATTTTAGGGATGTAGCTTTCTTTAATGTACTCTGCTGGATGTTTGTGTGGTGCGAGTGCAGTTGGCTTTAGTTTGAGAAAGGACTTCCTGAGGTAGGATGTGGGGATGGGCTCAAAATCAAATGTGCTGGGATTATTTGTTGACTATGGAGAGGGTGGGGTGTTACAGTTGGTAGACTTATGAAAGAGGGACATTACTGTGATAATAAAATGAGTATTGAATTGTTGACAATGCTGTCATTATTTTATTTAGCAGAATGGATTGCTTGGGTAGTTTGGCCAAATTGTATAATTTTTTTATGGAAGACCAGAAAAAAATATTGAAGTTATTTTGCTTATTGTTTTGAAAGTTTAATATGATTAAAGAATTAACAGCATCATTTAAAAGCAGAGTATGGGTGGCCATGGTGGGGCAGCAGTTAGTGTTGCCGCCTCACAGCAAGAGGTTCTCCGGTTCGATTCTCGATTCCAAAGACATGCAGTAGGTGAATTGGTCACTCTAAATTGGCCCTAGGTTTGAGTGTGTGCATGTGTGTGCCTTCTGCAGAAGGTTGGGCACCGGGCTGGCAACTCGGCACTGTAAAACTCCACTGTCAATCATGAGCAATAAGATGATCTGCTGTGGCGACCCCTAACTGGGAAAAGCCGAAGAAGAAGAAGACTTAAAAGCAGAGTATGAAAATGGTACCAGTTAATGTGTGTTAAGCTGGGAAGGAAATGTCAGAAGCATTAACAGGTTACAGAATGATGTGACTTTATGTACTAGACTATAGCAGTAGTGTTTCATGGGGACGTTTAGCTGCCTAATTGTAAAAGTAGGGAGGTGATCACTTAAGGAGTCGGGGGGGGGGGGCAGAAATGAGAATATTGTTTGGGGAATTTCTGAGTATCTTGATGATGGTGGAGCTTTTGTTACTGGATTTGTTATTTCTAGTAGGAGTGGAGATGAGTTGGGTGAAACAGTATAAATTGATTATACTGTTGTTGGAGTCATTAATAATAGTTTGCCAAGCTATATTGTGCCAATATTGTACATTTCACAGCTTTGTTTCATGCTTACTAAAAATATTTGTCAGTATATGAATGGACCTAACGAGTACTGTGACAGAATGTAGCCCAGGCACTGGCTCTTTCCCCATTACTGGGAATTGTGATGCCAGTCGTAAACCACAGGTTCATTTGTTTATTTTATTTTGAGGGAAAAGTTTCTCAGCAAAATTACATACAGAATGACATACAGGTAACATTGCTGTAAAGTGAGAAAAATAATAAATTTGTTGAGTTTTGCTAAACAGAGTAATAGATTATGTTTAAAGCATTATCAACTTTGTTTTATTTTATATTGTATAAGTTGTGATTATTCTCCCCCACTCTGCAATGCTTTTACGAACAATATATGAAAGGAAGACTCCAGACCTCACAGGTTCTTATTATGTAAGGTGCACTTTTATCCTGCTGTCTTAAGATCCTTTGTTTGTTTTTCTAATCAGTTGATCCTTCAGCTTTTTAAAGTCATAGGTATAGGTGTATTTGTAGCTTATGTGCAAGGACAAATCTAATTTATTTTTGGAAAAATATGGTGCCTTTTGTTTACAACAGAAATGCATTATGTGCATGAGTGCTATTGTTTGTGTGTGTGTTTGTGTATACAGAGTTACTGTTACCACTCTTATGGTATTAACTAGGTTATTAATTATAGAATATGGTAGTATAAATCTAAGGAAAGCTGAAGGGCCAGTGATCATTTTGTGCAAGTGATATGTGTATGGTATAGCTTTGCCACACCTGGTAATGTTTACAGCTTTTCCTCAGAGTAAGCCTAGGGATGATCTCTGTTTCTACTGATTTGCCAGCAGGTATACTCAGATTTTGGTCCTGTGATACATGCCTGTTGTTATATAATCTTTTAGTATGCTGTTGTATTCTGTATATGCTGTCAGATTGTGGAACATATATTTATGCTAGCTCATGTGCAGATTTGTTTACTGTAACTGCTTTGCTATGTTTTATTTTGTCCTTACTGACACCCTTTTTGGGACAATAGCACAGGTTTCCGTGCCAAGTTTGGAAAGTAATGACTACTGCATTTGTTAGTTCAAATTACTGTTATGTCTTTTTATATAATTATTCTTTTCTGCATCACATGCTTTCCAAAACCTCAGCGACAAAGGAAAAATGTGGCAAGTCTATGGTTTACTGGTCTACCCAACAGCAACATCAAATGATTCCTGCTGGCTTTTTCACTTCAAAGAGACAGACCCAGACATATCCATGTGTTGCTTGCAACATTATGGAAAATGTCCTTTTCTTAATTTTTTATTTATTTTTTTTAAATTCAGTAACAGGATCTGAAGATTAGATAAACATTGCTTCTTGGAAATGTTGGACATCTGTCAAATTTATATGCAGTATATATTGGCTTCTTAAAGCCAGTTTTCAACAGTGTCTGTAACATTTTATTAACTATAATAGCAAAAGATGTTGGATTTTTAAAACACATAGAGCATATTCTGTTCTGGAAAATGTGGATGATTTTATGTGCTTCAGAGACAAGTTCCAGGACATACCTGCAACTGCTGGTTCTGATTGTCCATGTTATGCACAATATATGTTTAAGCAAGCTGTTCATTACGATTTACCTGGAACCATTGACCAGTACTTCTGCTATATACCTTCTGCAGATCATAATGACTTTAACTTGAGACTTAATAAGCTATGGAGTCAGAAGAACATAGGCTGTTTATATACATAGTGCCATTTTTCCCTTTGTGTGTGTGTGTGTGTGTGTGTGTGTGTGTGTGTGTGTGTGTGTGTGTGTGTGTGTGTGCTTGTGTGTGTGGGTGGGGTATTGAGAAAATAATTAGCTCTGCCAGTCTGTTACCATGTTGGAGGTAGTTGAATGTGTTATGTGGGTCATTCCCATGACAAAAATAAGTCATCTACTGCTGAGAAAGCAGTAACTCTTTAGTAGATATGGTGGCTCTGTTCTCATAGCAGAGCTTGTCCCCCCCCCTCAAGTACTACTAGTGTCACTTGATGTCCTGCCAGATGGAAGTGAGCCATGATGGAATTATTCAGAGGTAGCCGAGGCCTGGAAATTGTGAAGTGAATAAATTAGGTTTATTCAGGGTACAAAATCTAATCAGTCCATTTGCAGGAAGCTAACCAGAACACAGATGCCTCTTTGCTCAAGAAAGTAAATACACTAAGAAAAAATGTGCCACCAGACCTTGTATCTTTCTGAATAGGCTGGCCCCGAGGTGTTCCTTTAGAGTAGCAGTTGGATGTGTGAAGTGTAAAGTGTGGCTCTTTGGAAGACCAGCTATGGTAAGGGGTACCCATCCACATGAGAACAAATGCAAGACAATTTAAGTATTTTGGCATAAAGTTTGAAAACCACCCACAATGAGGTTCTAGTAGCTTGTCAGTGATTACACAATGTAGAAAAGTAATCCTAACAGCATACTGAAAAAAGAGGGTCTAATGAACTTAAAATATACTTTGTTTTGACTGAATGCACAGTAGATATGACCGTAACCCTAGGTCTCAGTCATATCGTGATAGTTTGCAGGTGTACTAGCATAGAAAAAATCATGGCAACAACTTGCATAAATTTCCACATGGTAAAAAGGATCTCCTAAGGAGAATTCAGTCTTTCATATGTGAACAAATCATCATATAGACTTTTCCAGTCTACATTTACACGCACATTTTCCATGATATCTTGCATATGTCTCTCTCCTCTCCATTTTTCCATTTCTTTCTGCTCATTAATGCATTCAGTTCATTTCTAATGGCCCCAAGCTATGAATTTGGACTTATTGATTTATAATTCCTTTTTCATTTAGGTGCCATGAGTATAGACTATTAACCTTATTCATAACTTATTTTTCCTTTATTGTAGCTTCTAAATATTTAGGCAAATTAAAGTCACATATTCTCCTTCCATTAGGATATTGCCACCCTTCCATTTCTTATTGCCACTTCCACTGTCCATTTTTTCTTCCTGTGTTAGTTTAGGCTTGGGCCTTCTTTAGACACTGTGATTTATATGTTTAATACTTCTAATAACTGTGGCTGTGGCAGGCAGATTACTCATCCTGACAGTTATGATGAGTGTGTGTATTGCTTAGATATTGAGCATGAGTTGGAACATTGTGGTATTTGTACAAATTTAATGAGACTACTTTGAGAATAAATGGAGAAGCAGCTTAGTGTGTTTTTGTTACATCATCACTTTAAGATGTCAGAGGATGGTCATCAGTCCTTGACCACTGCTTCTTTTCCTTCGAGAACAAGTAGAAGGGCCCTTCCTTCTTTACTTCTATTTCTGAAGTGATGCCCTTGTAGATTTGCTCATTCTAAGAAACCGTTTTGTATCAGTCTAGCCCAAGTCTATTACATCCTCAGCCATTAAGTTCAACTGTGCAACATTGATAAAAGGCAGTTTAGCATTTTTTTTGTCAGAATTTCAGACGATGAAGAAGTCTAAACATGTTCATCAGGCCTCAATCCCTGCTTTTCTTGTTGCTAAAGACAGGCATGAAAGACCTACCTTACTCTTCCTTCTCTGCTTCCACTTCTGCAGTGAAGTCAAGCCCTTTTAGGTCAGTGCAATCTGAGGAATCCGTTTTTTCCGAGTAAAGTCTAGGTAAAACATTGGTTAATATCAGCATCATGCAATGTTGTTAGAACGTCAGGTTAATTAGAATCTTTACTTGGTCATTAGCCCACATCTCTAGTTCTCTTATTACAGAAGGGCCCCACCAATTAGTCCTCTTATTGCAGAAAGGCCCCACACATTAGTCCTCTTATTGCAGAAGGGCCCCACCCATCCTTCTTTGCTTCCAGTTTTCCGGTGAAGCCAAAACCCCTCTAGGTTTTTCAGGATAAGAAACCATTTTTGATAATCTTTTTAAATCTATTAGGCATGATCTGTGCCTCACTTACTGTGCCATTAGAGTTCCTGATCATTGATCTCTTAAAACTCAGCAAGACAAATAGCTCAGCTAAGGCTAAAACCAGAGACCTGAACCTATGGCCTTCACTCATTAAGGTCAGTTGTGTTATGTTGATTAAACTAAGGGTCAAGCCTTCCTTAACAGGAACATGTGTACAATCTATGGTTATAGTGGATTCCACTTCTACTTCCGCTAAGCCTTCAGCTGCGATGGTGAGTTCTACTGTGGGCCAATATCTCCCAGCAAAATCTCTTCCTGTCCTGCTTGAACCTTGTTATATTATCTCCCTCCAATTCAGTAATATCCCATATTGAAAGCCTCTGATTATGCTGAGATGGCCAAGACTGTTGTGGTGCTGCAACAAAGGTAGATGGTCTATGTTCCTCCCGTCTGTCTTTCCCTGGTGATCAAGAAACATGAAGGGGGACCTGATGTTAGACTTAGTTTTCTACAGGCACTTTTCTATCACAGGAATCATTAGGTTCTGCACTTCAAGTGTCAGAACACCACCTGATGCACTTAAAATTTGCCCCTTTGGATCCTGGCTTCCAAACATCAACTCCACTGGCATTAGGTGGGTCATAGCTTGGGTCCACAGCTTCAGGTCTTTTTTTTCCAGCTCTAGTTGGTTCCATGTTGCCTCCTGGTGGTCCGGTGATTAACAAAATCAGCCTGTTTAAGGTTGACATTGGCTCCTCCATCATTTCACTCTCCTCTTAAGTTACTTCACATTGGGTCCAATGTTGGCCTACTCAGCATAATATAGGCCAATGGCTGAGTGGGCCAATGCAGGCTACCTAGACACAGTGTTTTAAAGACCTTTGGCCCTATAACAACCAGACATATGTCAACTTTTTCATTTTCTGATGTAGAAGCTTCTCTGTAGACAAAGAAGATCAAGGGGACTCACTATCCTCCAGTGAAGGATGCAAAAGATATGGAGTCTGTATCCCTACTCACACCTCCTGAAGATTTGAAATTTGGTGTAGTTTTGTTAGTGATGAGAAAGAGGAGCAATCAACCATCTCAAGAGCTTTCCTTTCCACAGAAGAAGCAAATCTGAAGAGCACTTCCGGCATCTTCCTGGGGGGGGGGGGGTCCTCCTCTTGTTGATACCACTGGAGATGCAGACAGCATAGTAGTCTGTTCATTCCCTGAGAAGAAGACAAGGGTTCTATTTAGGCTGGAGAAGCACAATTTTGTGTCTTTGACATTGCATCTTAAGGTATTAAATTACCTTACACCGATGCCCTGTTTTAGAGGGATATTTCAGATGAAATGATGCATAATGCTGATAGCCTGCCTGATGGACCCATAAAAGAGAAACTCTTCAGTCAAGCCTTAGTGAGACAACATGGAGGGAGCTGCAGGAAAGTAGGATCTAGTGTAGTCATGTACAAGTACTTCTGGCTGTATCTTTTGTTCATAGAGGACACTGCAATGACACTTACAGGCACAACTTTTATTCCTTTGCTGTTTGGACTTGAAAATGACCAACACCTACAGTGCAAGAAAGAGAAAGGATAATGCCAATGAACTCTCAGGGTGGATTTCATTCTTCCCAGTGTTCCTTTTTCAGTGCACAAAGGAGCCATGGAAAGCCTTTTTTGTACACCCAGCAGAATCCACAGGAAAGGGTATCTGGATTTGGTCAGTTCCAGGAATGTCACTGTCCTAATAGCCATGGATCTCTGCAATCGTAAAGAGGTAATGCTGCATCTGGGGGGGGGGGGGTAGCAGGGGTGGCTGGGGTGATGTCACTTTGGTCTTGATTCTGACACCAGCTGCTTCCTGTCAGATGTGGGTTGGGATGGCCTTTCTACACCTGTCACTGTGGAGGATTTCCATTGAGTTATGGCACAGAGAGGTTTTCAGACATCGGTTCTTCATTCATTCATTCATTCATTCATTCATTCATTTATATTCATGTTAAACTTCCCAAAGTTACCATTGACAGCTGTACTGCTCATCAGAGAATGCAGATGGAGAAGGAAGTACAGTAATGGTTAAATAAACAGCCCTCTGAGGAGTCCCATCAGACTACAAGTAGCAAGGATATTATTTCAGATTCTCTTTGTTGCTGAGAAAGGCACAGGACCCCATACTGGATTTCAGTAGGGTAAACATCTTCACCGCATTGCAGTCCTGGTATATGGTTGCACTGTAGCTCTTTCTTCTATGGTTTTTAAGAAAAGGCTTAATGTACAATTTTCATCTTCTGGACACTAACCTGCATCTAAAGGTGCAAGAGCATACCGGAGATTCTACCTCTTCAAAAGAGCAAATTCCTACCCACTCTGTCAGGAAGTAAGAGAGTTTGGCAATCTTAGCCTTCCCTTTTTTAGTTGCCTCTTGTATCCATGTAGTACTTGAAGTTGTAGGCTACTATTTACCCCTAGCTGTGCTAGACCTTTTTCTCTTTATGTTGTGTCTGCAAGTTAAGCTGTTTGAACTGGGAGTGTGTTGTTGAAAAGCATTCTGTGTCAAACACATTTTCTACAGATGCCTATAACTTGGTCTTTCTTTATCATTTTTTAACCTCCATCGTCTGCCAACCATCAGTCTGACCTTTTGCTTCCTTCATAAGATAACAGACAGTAGCAGAAGCTGTCATTCAGGCAATCTTTGGTGTTTTTCCTGTTTATGACCTAAACCCACTTATTGGGGACTGACATGGGTGCCTGTGTCACTGTGAGGGCCTACTTTGCCCTCTTCTGTATGTGAGTTCTCCCACCCACATACCAATGATGGCTGACATCACTGGCTTGGTAAGCCAAAACCACATTTCCTGCTGTGATAGTATTGCCTGGAGATCTCCACTTGTATTTGACAGAACAACCATTAGACAATAGTCAATTCTGTCATCGTGGGTGCGCTGGCATTTTGCCACTTATTCCTACCTCCCTTGACCAGCTTTTCCTGTGCCCATGCTGGTAATTGAACTCGAATGTACTCAGGTTGCCTGGGCCTTAGTCAGAGATGTATCTATACACAGCACACAGTTAGGATGCCGTTTTTAACATCTTTGAACCAGATTTTCAATACCCAGTCTGGGAAGCCTCTGATGAGCTGTAGCATGCACAGTCCACAGTTTGGTCACAAAAGGAAGGATTTGGAATGGAAGTTCAAGGTTACACTTTTATAGTTCTATGAAGCTGAGTTAAAAAAATGCTTCTTCTGGAAACCAGCCTCAAGATGTCCTGAAACTGCATTTCTTATGTTGAAATTCTGTTGACAGCATTCTCAGTTGTTCTTATTACCACTAACCCCCCACCCCTATTTTCAGCATATGTTATAAACGAAGCTCTCACAAAAGTTATGTCATTGCCTCTGTCCTGTAATACAGTTTTTCACACTGAGTGGGGAATCAGTCTTCAAAGACAAATTTTCACAGTTGTAATGGCAAACATAAACTTTGAAGGAAGTCCTGTATTGAGGACTCCGAAAGTTTGATCCAAGTTACTTAGAATTGTTAAATTTTGCATCCATTTCACTTGGTGAATGGATGCACACATTTTAAATGTTAAGCATTTCTGACCCAACTTTTCAGAGTTCTGGCCTTAACAATACACAGTAGTGTTATGCTGTCTTTATACATTTCTTTCTTTCTCAGAATACTGTTTTGCATACGATGTCTTTAAGACACAGTTAACACTGCCATGGTTCAGTGGTATGACCTGTAAGGTAGGGATTTGGAAAATGCCATAGACCACTGGGAACTATTTTCTCCTAGTACTATCTATTTTCACATTTTATCTGCAAAGTTCCAATATCTGATTTCTGTTGATGGCAGCCTCATAATATTCCTTTTGTCTGAAAGGCTGATTAAATAAATTCAGCTTGAATTTTTCTTTCAGAACAAGACTGCCCAGTAAGAAAGCTATACATCATCAAAATGACTACCCTGGAAATTGTTCCATTAACTTTTCAGATTTACCATAGAATTACACTTCTGCAAAAGCAGGCTTACAGTATAACATGTAGACTGTTTTATTTCTTATAGGTTCATAGGTTCATAGGTGTGTGCTAGGCTAATGACTCTGGAGCCTTTACAAGCCTAGCCCATAGGATTACTCTGGCATTGTGCCACCCAACCTTAGTTCCCAGTGCTTCTGTCGAGTAGAGCCACTGGAGTGATCCCCGGGGTGAATTTTCTATTTCCCATCCACTCATTAAGATTTCTCTTGAAGAGGGCCAGTGAGGTGCTCTATTTGACATGTATGGGAAGTCTGTTCCATAGCATGGACAGTCTCTGGGTTATGAACCTGTTCCTCCAGCTTGCTCTGTTGATTGTGGTGATGAGGTTGAGGTCTCTGGAGCGTGTGGTGTGGAGGGATTGGGATTTCTTTAGATGCAGCATTTCTAACAGAGCTGGGTCAGACATACCTTTGTAAGTCAAGCAGAGATTGTCTCTAAGTAGGTGATATGAGACAGAGAATTGTTTGAGTTTTTTGAGTCTGTCCACATAGGACAAGTGTTTAAGGCCTAGGATCCTCTTTGTGAGGTATTTTTGTGGCCTCTCCAGTTCTTGCAGGTGTCTAGTGAGTTACATGCCAAATGGGGCATTGTACTTGATGACTGGCATAATGTGGGAAGAGTAGAGGGAGACAATGACCTCTTTCTTCCTGGATGCAAAACCCATAGTAATGAGATGTGCCACATAGAAGGACTTTCTGACCACAGTGGCAATGTGGTGGTCAAAAGAGAGGTTGCTGTCAACCTGTATTCCCAGATCTCTTATAACGCCTTCTGTGTTTAGTGGACTACCATTGATGTGGTAATTCTTGGGAACTGGGTTTTTCCCAAAGGGGATGATAACACATTTTTCGGCATTGAGCTTAAGGCCATGCTTCTGACACCAGTCATTGGTCTCAGTGAGGCCTTTCTGTAGGATGTGAACATCACTTGGGGAGTTAATAATAGCTCCCAACTTACAATCGTCTGTGAACTTTGTCAGCCAGAGTCCCTTTGTTTTGGCCTGGACTTCAGAGAAGTAGATATCAAAGAGGAGAGGACCCAGGACCGAATCCTGTGGGGCACCACTTGTGACTGGTCAGCAGTCTGACTTGGAGTCAGCTACTTTCACACTGTGGGTTCTATCTGTGAGCCAGTTTGCAACCCACCTAGTGATATAGGAGTTGATGACTAACTTAGTTAGTTTTTCTATGATTCCTGAGTGGGGAATAGTATCAAAGGCCTTGGCCAGATCATGGTAGGCTGTATGAACCACCTTGCCTTCAGCCACAGCTCTGGTAACTGACTCAGAGAAGTCGACCAAGTTGAGCAGGCATGATCTACCTTCACAAAACCAAACTGTGTGGGATCCAGAGTTTGGAGATTCCCTATATCCTTGTTTATTAGGTCCATGATGATGCATTCCATAGCTTTGCATATCAGACTCGTCAGGCTAATGTGGCAATAGTTCCCAGGGTCTGTAGTCACTCTTCCTTTGTGGAGAGGGATGACAGTAGCAGTGAGCCATTTGGTAGGGACAAAGCCTGAGGTGAGGCTGTGATTGAACATGGCACACAGGTGAGGTGCCAATTCACCCTGTAGTTCATATAGAACACAGCCAGGGATATTGTCAGGTCCCATAGAAGCTGTATTCTTGGCCTTGGACAGTGCTGTTTTAACCTGTGCAGCAGTAATACTGGGTGCCTGGCAATCTACTGGTATTGTGATTGGTCCTTTGATGGGGGAGAGAGGGGTAAAGTTGGCAAAGAATCTGTCGGCCAGTATATTGGCAACATCTGTTGGCTTGGTATTGGAGGTACCTTTGTGCAGTAGCTGAGAGCAAATCTGGGTAATCTGGGTATTGCTGTGGAGATTCTTTACGTAACTATAGAAGGCCTTGTGGTTGTCTTTACTATCTGCTGCAATTTTGTTTTCATAGCTAGCTTTATAGGATTTCATGAGGGATCTCAACTTTTTGTTGAGGCTGATAAGGGAGTTTTTCCAGTCTTGGGACTTCACCTTATTCCACATCAGTTTCCTCCTTCTGTTGTAGAGTTTGTTTATGGCAAGGGACCACGATATTAGCTTCCTTTTTTGGGGGGAGAGCATCTTGGTTCTATTGGGCTTGGCGACATCCATGCATTTGTGTATGTGTACGTACAGTGGTGTATGATTCGGCGGTCATGCAACTGTTCTCCATTTGCTGGGGTACCGTGAAGTTAGCCACCTCTGTTTTTAGGAGCCCAAAGTTAGCTTTAGAGAAGTTTTTCATGGTGGTTATCTTTGCAGGGGAGGTGGGAGGGATGCAGATTTTCAAGGTGATTTGTTTGTGGTCAGATCTAACCAGGGAGGAGTTGAATATTGGTGTACAGCAATGGGCATCCATGTTAATAATGACCAGGTCAAGAATGTTGTTACCTCTAGTGGGGGTAAGAACTAGGTCCATGGCATTGGAATTAATGAATTCCAGGAAACGTTGGGCAAGTGTATTGGTACATTAATAGTTTTCCCAGTTAATGAAGGGGTAGTTGAAGTTGCCCAGTATGAGAGTGTTAGGTTGGACCCTAATATTCTAATGTTCTTAGCAACATGGAATATGAGTCTTGGGACATGGTTGGGGACCTATAGCAGGCCTGAATGGTTGACGTGCCCAATGTTAGCTGCACCTGAAGTATCTCTGATGCGTTATGTTGGCCTACCAGTCTGGAGGTGTGCACATCCTTTATGAATATGGTAATACCACCGTCTTTGGAACTTCGGTCCAAGATTTGGGGCCAAAAGGTGTGGAATGAGTTATAGCCTGGTAGTGCAGGGGTGCTTTCTGCTGCCTCTGTTACAGCACAAATGTCAATGTTCTCCATTTTAAGGAGTGCTTCGAGTGAGTGCATTTTGAGATTTAGACTTCTAGCGTTGAGCAGCATGACCCTCAGATTGCATTTGTTTGTAGCTGTTATGATGGTAATTTGGTCTTTGGAACACCGCCTAAAAAGGCATTATAGGGGTGGCAAGAGCCTTGGCCAGTATCCGGAAGCCCAGGGGTGACAGATGTAGGCCATCTCTGGCAAAGCATCGAGGACTGTTAATCATGTCATCCCAGGCAGACAGATACTGGATCCTCTTAGAATGACACCAGAAACTTAGCCAGTTGTTGAAATCAATCATTTTCTGCTTGTACTGTGGTATCATTCTGGGTGATGATAGGAGGCTGCTCAGGGCTAGGGTCATGCCACCTGGGCTGCATAATCCAAGAGCTTCTCTATGTCTCTTTTCATGTAGTCCAGGGAGGTACATCTCAGGTCATTCACACCCACATGTACAATGACAGAGTCATATTTGTACCTGTTGTTGAGGGACCTGTTTTAGGTTTGCAGTTGCACTTAACCCCTGACCTTGAGCTGAGGTAGTGTGCACATTAACCTTAATATGATTTTATTTTCTTTTATTTCTGTTTGTTTTCTGGGGTAGAGCACTGATCTCCATGGGCCTTTTTCAGACTCAGACTGGGAACGGTGTCTGGTTAAGTGACTTGCTCAGAGTCACACAGTTAAGCAATGAAGGCTGAGTTTTATTTCTTCTGCTTATGTGACTTTTTTGCTGCATGAATTGCAGAACAGAAGAAATGCAAGAATTTAATGATGCAGTGAGTTTTGCTGCAATGTATTGTATTGTAGTGTATCATATTGTGTGAGCCAGCAATACGCTTTTTTGTTTTTTCCCCTTTTTCTTCACTATGGTTTAACCTTGGGGTAGGTATATAGTTCTGGGACACGGTTGGCTTGCCTCCAGCATCGATACGTGTAAGAGGGGCCCTGCAAAAAATATTGTGCTTTTTTTTTTTTGGCTCACTGTTTTGGTTTGCGATTTACAATGAACCGTGAACCAAAAAAATCAGTCATTGTAAACACTTGGGTAAACTCTGTGGGAGAGAGAGATTTTTTTCCCCAGATTTCATGTTTGCCACCTTAACTAGTGCTATATGTATATACTTTAATATGCCCATTGCCACATATGCTTCCTTTCACATCATGCTCTGTCTCACCCCGCAGTTGCTTTCTATGCCTGTGACAAACCCCATCCCACTCCAAGTTTTTACAAGGAGCTGCCACTACTATGCCTAGTGTCTCCTCCTCCTCAGTTAAGGATGATGATCAAGTGATCTGATGCTGATGTCTCCTGGGCAGAATCACTGTTAAAGCCCAGACTGCTGGCAAACATGGGAATATGTCTTGCTACCAAAAGACTGGATTAACTGTAATAAACACTTAGTTTTGATTACCATCTGCCCTTTCTGTCTGCTATGCAAGCATCATCTGTATTGTTTTATTACGGGATGATTCAGGAGGCACAGACGTGGTTTTCTAGTGTTTCGATGCACACTCTGTCCTCAGACTGTTTGCAGTTTTAGGTTATTCATCTGTTTTTGTTTTAGACTCTGAAGTATTGAGGCTGATTTTTTTCTTTTCTTTTTTTGTAAACTTTTTTTTAACTTTCTTTTTTGTGTAGTAACTTGCAACATACCAGAAATGAATTAGTATAACCAGACTCTGGGTAGAACAGTAAAGTGGTTTATATTTATATTTATAATGTCATGTGTACAAAGATAAAACCTGCAAAAAATAAGTAAGTAACACTATTGGCTAGAATAATAACATCATGTTTGTTTACAATACAAATGTCAGTTTGTGTCACAATCCTATGTATTAGTGCAAAACTGTACAAAGAAATGTATGGTAGCTGGCTCTGAGATTTACATAATCTAAACAGTGCACTAGTGTGTCACAGACTTTGCTTTCATGGACATAATTATTTGTAGACTTTAGGGAAAAAATTTTTTGCAGCATGTTGTTTACTTTCTTTCTTCTATTAAAATTCTTCAAAATGACTCATCAACTTCCTTAGATCTGATATGTTACCAAGAAAACCTTGGAGAGTGACGCATGTTGTGTCGAATTTGTTGATGTTGCTGGTCAGTTTGTTTCTAATTACTGTTTTTTTTCACAGACAGCCCATTAAACTGGTATTACAGAATCACACTACATAAAAGCTTATTAACATGCTAGTCTGTAATTTTCTTCCTCTGTAGTTTTCCTTAAGATGCGAAGGCTTAAATGCACAGCATAAGGACTCCCGTTGTAGCAGATAATAATGACATGTTTTCCTTGGAGGTGGAGGGATAAGGGGCTGTACTCATCTTCAGGTAGTTAACAGCACAATAAAGCCAGTTCCCAAAGCAAAACAAGCTAATGTGTTATGGGTTATGAAGAAACATTTGGTTAATATTTAGGAACATCCAGATGCATGTTACAGTATGCTAAAAGTACGAGGATATGGTTCAGGAGATAGACATGTTATTTCACATGTTGAGATGCATTGCCCAATTGTAGTTAATGTTCGTGTTAGTTCATAGGTTCATAGGTTCATAGGTTGGTAATAGGCTATCAGCCCTAGGGCCTATACAAGCCTAGCCATAACAATTCCCTGGCTATTTCTTCCCACACTATTTACTTCCCTGGACCCCTGTCTAGCAGGGCGACTGACGTGATCCCCGGGGTGAATTTCCTTTCTCCCATCCAATCGTCAAGGTTCCTTTTGAAGAGGACCAAAGAGGCACTCTGCTTGACATGTATGGGCAATCTATTCCAGAGTCTGGGGAGTCTCTGGGTCAGGAACCTATCCCTCCAGCATGTTTTGTTTATTGTGATGACAAGGTTTAGATCCCTGGAGCGTGTGGCTCTGAGGGATTGGGATTTCTTTAAGTGTAGCATGTCCAACAGCTCTGGGTTTGACATGGCCTTGTATGTTAAGCAAAGATCGCCTCTAAGTAGACGATATGCGACAGAGTATAGCTGGAGTTTTTTAAGGCGGTCAATGTAGGGCATCTGCTTTAGGCCTGTGATTCTTTTAGTGAAGTATTTCTGTGGCCTTTCCAGTTGTTGCAGATGTCTTGAGAGGTACATACCAAATGGGGCATTGTATTCTATAATGGGTCTAATGAGAGATGAGTACAGTGGGACAATGACCTCCTTTTTTCTGGATGAAAAGCCCTTAGTGATGAGGTGTGCCACATAGAAGGATAGTGTTAGTGTTCCAGTTTAAGCAGGTAGTAACAGTTAAATTCTTCCATCAACATTGAGAAGTTCAGCATGTTTTGATGCCTTTACACTTAAGTATGATGTACACTATATAGGAACCCAAACAGATACACAAAAGAATGAATGAATAACATACTACCTTTATGATGCACAAAAGGACAACTCAAAGCCAGCTGTAACGTACCAAAGCTTTATTCCAAAGTTAAGAGCTTTCATTCTTACTGTATTCAGAACTTCATCAGAACTAAAATTATTCATTAAAACACTGTTTAAATAACCCACCAAAAGGTCACATGATATAAAAGTCACATGATAAAAAAGAACAAATAAAATCACACACTGTCAAAATGCTTCAATTTTAAAATTGAATTAATTGAAACAGTCTCATTCAAGCCAGGGTAGCTTGTGGCATTTGACTCAATTTGAGACCTCAATTTACAGGCATCCGCATGCTCATTCATTATCCTACCCTGAATGTCCTTCCTGATTTGTTCAATAATTAAGATAGCAAAGCTGTGTGTATCACAAACCAAGACATGTTTTTAAAGAGCATTTGTAAGTTTGTTTTGTCCTAATATCTAAACAATGCTCATGTAGGTGGTCTCTTAACCTCCTAGAGGTTTTTCCCACATAAACACTGTGCTAAGTATACTACATTTGCATACCTACAATTAAAATGCCCTCTGATTTGATAAGTCACCCTGCTTACTGTAAAAACATTGCCACATACAATCTTGGGGCAACGTGGGCAAAAAAAGAAAAATGTTTTTATACCATATTTTTATGATGAGCCCCTTCCTGTTTTACTATTTCCAAATAGTTTTTAAAAGTTTTATCTCTCCTATAAACAAATTGTGGTTTCTTCCCTATTTTATTTAATATGCTAGGAACTATATAAATATATTTCAATTTTTTAATGCATTTTGCTATAGCATGGCTGTCCAGGGTAAAAGTAGAAATGAAAAGCCTCTTGTTCATGTCCTCAGTCCCTGTAAAATGTTTAACCAGCCCATATCTATTGTGATGACCCACCACTGGATCAGTAATCAAGGAGCCTCAATCCTCACCACTGGCAACAGTGGGGGATGTTCACTGAGAGGATGACAGGTGCACACACAGTATTTCCAGATGCAGCTCTCTGTATCACAGAGGAGCACACAGAGACCACAGTCAGTCTGCGGCTGCTTTCTCCCTCTTTCTCCAGATCCCCAATAAGACTCCTCACTGGCACAGCTATAAAGTTGAGATCTCAGATGAGTGTCCAAGGCCCTCTCATTCCAACTAGTGCTTCATGTCCCCGCCCAAGTAGCTGACACACAGACTCTTTGAGATTTGATTTGCACACATATACACACACATACAGACACACACACACACACACACACACACACACACACACACACACACACACACACACACACACACACACACACACACTAGCTATGCCCCCTTCTGCACAGACTATAAGTTAGTTATGACTGTCACCAGACACTCCTGCCAGCTACCTTAAGGCTCTTCCAAGGGTATCCAATATGCAGAGTGAAATTAATATTAATACAAATGGTAGTCTGACCAAGAGCAAGGCTATTAGGAGTGGCCCACCCAGTGTCACCAAATAAATATGCAAGTACTCTCTGAACTTAAATATCTTTACAAAGATCAGCCACAATAACAGGTTTAAATATATTTAATAATAAATAATAAAAGAACAAGACAATACTAAATATCAATTCACAGTAACAGAATTTAAAACTACAGGAAATATTTAAAACAACATTGCAGTACAGGCTCACACAAATAATAAAAAAAATCTAAACTAAGCTTCACTATATTCCTGACTGCATCAAAGAGAGTTACTATACCCTAATGACTTGACCTGATGTAATACAGCAAGGCAGATGATGTGGTGAGTGGACCTTCTTGTTGTTGTCTGGCTCAAGACAGAATACAGAATGCTCAGTCTCATTCGGAGACTTCTCAAAATAATATCAAAAGTATTACTGCTGCAGAATGACATCATTTCTCATCATCTGGCTTCTAGCTCTCATGCAACTCCCCACTGATGGGAGCTAGCAGTATTTAGCACCTACCTGTAAAAAATACACACACAAGGGCTTTTGCTCAGATCTTTGGCTGGTGCTGGAACTCATAAAACAATTACATACCTCCATGCTTCCAGAATGTAATTAGTTCACCCCAAAGACAATGCAGAAAGCTTCCTAGTACAGACTTTTTGTCTCTGGTTGCATTGAAACCTGTGAGACAACATCTTTATAGCCTAGCCTATAAAGTGATTTAATTTCAAATATTTTTCTAAAGTTTGCTGGACAGAGGTTAACCCTCCAGTTTCCTCTATTAAAACATACACATGTAAACAGTTACAGCAGTGCATGCACATTTCTGTTCTTTCCAGTAAGGCACACTGTGCATACATTTCAAACCCAAGCACTTTACAAAATACCTTTTTAAAAAAACGTCTGTATAAATCAGTTTGTTATACACATGACATACAATTTTAATACATTTGCAACACCAGCATCTCATTTGACCCACAGTTCTAATACATTTGTAACTCAAGCATCTTGTATAAATCAATTTGATATTCAGAAATGACATATAACTATTTACAATATTCCATTTAGCTGTGCTGGCAGTACCTCCTTTCATCACATCTATATTACTAGTATTATTCAAATCGGATAGATAAAAGGCCATTTATCTTTTGTTCACTACTACCTGGTATATAACATTTAAAAAATCAATAGGGTAACCTTAGTTTAAGAACATGTTAATAAGTACATCACATTGATAATGAAAGCACTTAGTTCAGAAACAATCCAGGCCAGTCTAACTAACTGGCCTTTGACCACTGATGTTTTTTTGATGTTTTGGATGCCAACTAGAAAAATGAAGGTATGAGTTTGAAAACGTTGGCTTATGATATATATTTGGAAATAAACTTCTGATTGACATCCTTACTAATCTCCACATCCAAAAAAGTAATTCTGTATCTATCAAAGTTTGATGCACATAGCTTATTTACAGTTTTTCCACATGAACTGAGCCTAAACTGGTTTGAGAACCAAATATTTAAATGTACTTACATAGGAACTAGCAACGTAGATGCTATGGTTGCATTGATAGAACTAGTACTAACAAATAATTTTATACATTTTGAAGGTCAGTTTTACAGGCAAACCACAGGTGTGGCCATGGGCACTGCATACACCCCCATGTTTGCCAATTATGTTACGGCTGAGTGGGAAGATCAATATTTGCTCACCAGTGACTACAAAGAGAGATGGATTCTCAATACAAGATGTTTGGATGAAATTTTTATTTTATGGAATGACACTAATGAAAGGTTGGAGGAATTTCTTAACTACATTAACAATACTACACAGTTTTTAGCTTTCTCCTCAAATTTTGATAGATGCAGAATTACTTTTCTGGATGTGGAGTGCTATGTAAAGTGTAAACGTTTTACTGGACTAGAACTGCTTGTACAACTCATTATGTTCATAGCATGCATTTGAATGCAGACTTTTTTTCTTCTAAGGCAGAGTGGAGATAATGACTTATTTTTTGTGCTTCATATTTGGGTCAAGTGACAAGAGATGTCATTCAGAAAATTACAAGAGTGTAAAATTTGTGGTTTCCATAATGTTTGTTGTTTTGCCATCCAGTAATACATTTTATCATATAACAGCTTTCTTCAAAACTGTGTTCTCTTCCTCCGTTAAGAAGTTCCTCAACCACTGTTGACGATATGTCATTTATACTGCTTATCACTCAGTGGTATGAATGATACACTGAGCTCCTTCTCTGTGTTCTGCACATCTGGCAGTGCACTGCAGTGACTGTCAATTCAACAGGTATGCCCATTTGTTTAAAGCAATAGTGTAACTGAGATGCCCTATATTTTTCCTTACTGTCTTTTGCTCCAGTAATTTCAGTCTCCTGTTTCATTGTGTTTGCAATAGACATGAGCTTGCATAGATTCTATGTGTGTATATATATATATATATATATATATATATATATATATATATATATATATATATATATGGATTTACTTCACAAGCTCGAAGTTTCAAAACTTCAAACTGCAAATGTTTAAAATTTTGAAACTGAAATAAAAAAAAAATAAAAAAATAAACATTTTTTTTTTTACTTTTTTACAGGGGGGCAAGCCCCCCCCCCCCACTTGCACCTCCACAACCCCTGCTAAATAAATATACTAACTCCTAGATCACAGTACATTGAGGAAAATGGTAACTTCCCCATTCCACGCTGTATGGTCATCTTCATTCAAAACGTTCAAAGTTTCAAAACCTCAGTCTTATGGTCTCAACTATTTGCATTTTGAAGTTTTGAAACTTTGAGCTTGTGCAGGGAATCCATATACAATATTTTTCACAAACAAAAGGTCTCACTCCTAAATGCACTGGTTTCACAAAATCATAAGATTTTCAGTCACCCATTAATAAGGTGTGCATATTTTTTTATTTGTGATTACACTTTTGAAAACAGATTAATTTAAAAGGGGTCCATGTTTGTATAGCAGATAAGGCTCAACATATAGATTCTAGACTGTTAAACTGAAATAAAAACTATTACACATAATGTAAAAATGTACTAGGTTATAATTCATCAAAATCACAGTGTTAAATACCATATTTTCCTTATGGAACTGTTTAAGGCCACAAGACAGACATCATTCAAAACTCTTTATATAACATGTCCCAAAACTAAGAAATCTTTCTTGCCAAAAAGTGGGATATTATTACAATGGTAGTAGTGTTATATAGTCACTCCTGCTCCATAGAATGGTTACAAATGGATATCCTGAAATATATCACTCCACAAAGAATCTATGTTGGCTAGACTTTTTTTATGGACAGAGACAAAATTCTCTTCAGCCACGCGGGGAAAATTCTATAATCACAGACCTTTAGGAATATGTTGACATTTCAAACTCTTATTTAAAAAGTAATTATCCATTTGCAAAGTTTTAAACTTGAACAATGATTTGTCCGAACATTTATTCTGTTGGTATAAAGTCATGAACTCACTCTGTGAGGTTCTAACACACTTGGTTTCTTCTGAAAAACTAAACATCTCTAACCAATTACTTATTTTGGAAGTTTCAGAAAAATCATTCTGGAAAGAAGTACCTTGAAAACTGTTTTGACCAAGGTCAGTTTGTGTCCCTGAATTCTGAATCGGTTGATCCAAAAAAACTCATTTCTCACCTCGAGAAAAGCCTCCATCTTAATCATTGTTGTGCTGTGGAAGAAATTGAGATAGTTGTTGTATCAGCAAAGTCAGGTTTCCAACCATATCACTGAAAAGAATATCATCAGAATGAAATTCCACCATACCAGATGCCATCAGGAACAACAAAACAAGAACCAAACCCACTGAAAAATTCCAGTTAAATGTTGCAGTTTTTCCAAGTTTAAATGAAGCAATTTCAAACTGAAGTTTAGAACATCTCAGTTATAAATGTGATTTAGGTACACAAATTGAGTTTGTAACACAGAACATTGTCCACAATCCTATTGGCTGATTTTGAGTATACAGCAATTTTATTGGTGTTCTAAGTAAAATTAGTTATTGGTGTGTTCTGCCAATGCAAGGATTTTATTGGTTTATTTTGCACAGTTTTATTGGTTACACAGGCTAATAAATAAAGAAATGCCATGGCTATTTTGTGCTAATACTTCAGTTTTTCTAGTTTAAATGAAATAATGCTGACTTATAACTGAAATTTAAGTCCAGAACATTTAAGTTAAAAAGGGAGATTTAGAAAAATGAAATGAGTTTAAAACACTGTAATAGTATTTACAACATTATTGGTTGATTTTGTCAAGATAATGATTTTATTGGTGTGTTGAGTACTATTAGTTTATCGGTGAATTTTGACAATACAAAGATTTTACTGGTTTATTATATATTACTTGTTATTGGCTGAATGTGGGTGTGTGTGCTATGTTTAAGGTTTTAACTGGCTGTTTATCCATGTAATTTATGGTTCTGATGATGTGTTATGTGAAAAAGTAGATGAAAGCCCTTAAACATTTGCTTTTTTAAGTTCATTTTGAAACAAATCGTTGCCTGGTTATTTGTTATCCGTATAGCACAAGAAAAAGGAACCCACTGCTGGCCAATTATTTTCACCTACCATTGTTAAAAGAAGTCCATCATCCTGTACTCCATATATCAAAAATCTTTTTATTGTTTCACTATCAAGTTCTTTTCATTAACTGGTAATATGATATCTCCTTATTGTTACATAAATATCACAGTAAATATACACACAAAGAACCACACGTGCTCTTTCTTTACTTTTATAAATTATTTTATTTATGTACATTTATTCTTTTTTATATTTTAAAACAACTGGTATTCCTAAGTACTCTAAAATAATATCCTATGTTTAGCCTTTTGGCAGAAGCAGTGGAGTACAGTGCAGCCAACCTGAATGGTAAACTGGTCATTTCCGATTATTTCTTACAGCAGCCAGTTAGAAAATTTTCATTCCCAATCCCAGCTAGAGAAGACTCAGTGTCCAGCACAAATAAGGAGTCCGGAATCAAGTCTATATCATATTATCGTATGTTCAAAATATCGAACAGCTACAATATTGAAAATGCCGTTCATCGAAACTGTTCTTGTGGGGAGCTGCGCCCCCCCACACTTCCCGCTAATTATATATACCAACTCCAAGATTGCACTACAGTGAGGAAAGGGCAAATTTTCTGATCCGCACTGTACGGCAATCTCACAAAAAACTTTTTGCTGAACGGCATTTTCGACATTGTAGCCGTATAATATTTTGAACATACAACAATATGATATGGCCCCTCTGAAATCACCTCACTTGTGCAACTTGAAGCAAAAGATAACTCAGTACCATATAAGGCTCAGAGAGACCAGAGGGGAGATACCAAATGATAGTTAGAAAATAAACAGCAAATAGTTCGGTTAATGAAATACAGACACTGATGCATTGCTGCCTGACTTCCTGCAGCCTTTACAAACTGTGCATTGACATAAAAAGTAGTTTATGAAATTAGAACTGACCTTCCAGCATCAGTTTATTTCATGGCCAGTGGTCTTAGAAATGTCCAACAAATGCAAATTAAAAGATAATGGAAATTTATAATTACTCACTACCTCAGATTTAAGCATTTCTCTTTTTGTTTACAGTTGACACAATGTATCAGTAGCTTTTAAATATACATACATGCATATGTTAAAAACACAGACTATGTCACTAGCTCAGAAGAAATACCTAAAATATAAAAATAATAATAAAAATACCACGCAAGTACATAAGTTGTCCTGAAAGCAGTCTGCACATTTGATTCATCTTTATTATGAAATGTTCACAGGATCATAGGAGGTTACTAGCCTAATGGCCCTGTCTTGCCAAGTACAACCCCTGTTCCCAAGAATATCAAGGTATTAAGCTGAACTAAGTCAGAAACTACTGCCCCATGTCCTAGAGGGACACAGGTGAAACTCCACTGGTGAATTTGCAGTTTCCCATCTAATCACCCAAATTATGCTTAAACAGGGTCAGCAAGGGGCTCTGTTTCACCTGTATTGGAAGCTTGTTCCAGAGGAGAGGTAACCTCTGTGAGACATATCTGTATCTCCAACAAGTTCTGTTGATGTCACACTAGGTTAAGTTCCCTAGAGCAAGTGCATCTTATACCATTTGATTTATGAATGTGCAGCATTTCCATTAGAGCAGGATCTGAGATTGCTCTATATGCAAGGTAGAGGTCATCTCTAAGTAGTCTGTACGGCAGAGAGTATAGTGACAGTGATTTCAGTATGTCAACATATGACATTTGCTGAAGACCCTGAATTTTCTTTGTAAGAAACCTTTGAGGTCTTTCCAGTTGCTACAGGTGCCAAGGTATGTACTCTGTTATTGGCCTAATGAGTGAGGAGTACAGGCAGGTTATAACCTCTTTTGTTCTGGATGCAATGCCCTTACTTATGAGGTGGGTAATGTAGAGAGCTTTTCTTACTTATTGTTGGTGATGTCGTGGTCAAAGGAAAGGTTGCTGTCAACCTGTGTGCCCAAATCTCTCACCACTGATTGCATGCTTAACATTTTGTTATTAATGTGCTAATCTACAGGTATGTTGCCCTAGCCAAAGGGGATGATAATTAATTTTTTTGCATTGAGCTTTAGCTCGTGACTTTGGCACCAGTCATTTGTCTAAGTCCCTCTTGTAAGATGTTGACATCATTTGGTGACTCAATGACTGCACCCAGTTTGCAATCATCAGCAAACTTTTGTCAGCCATATGCCTTTTGTTTTAGCCTGTACATTGGAGAAGTAGATTACAAACAATAGGGGCCACAGCACAGATCCCTGTAGAACACCACTGGTTATGGGTCTGCTGGTGGAGGTGGAGTCACCTGTTTTAATTGTGTGCGTTCTATCAGTGAGCCAGTTTGCAACCCACCAGACAATATATGGGTTGATCTCCAGCTGGGTGAGTTTATAAATGATGCCTGGGTGTGAGTGGGGAATAGTGTCAAAGGTCTTGGCCAGATATAGGCAGGCTCTATGCAGGGATTTGCCTTTGTCCAGGGCTTTGGTGACTGTCTCAAAGAAGTCCATCAAGTTCAAGATTCAGGATCTCCATTTAACAAAGCCAGACTGGGTTGGTTCAAATGTTTGGAGGGCACCTATATCTTTGTTGACAAGAATACCCAGTGGTGCAGCTAGTTCTTGACTTAATCTATTCAGAATGTAACCTGGGATATCCCATAAAGACTGTGTTTTTGGCTTTGGAAAGAGCGTTTATGACTTGCTCTTTGGAGATACTAGGTAGAGGGCAGGTGGTAGGGATGCTTTGGGGGATATGTGGCAGGGATGAGGGGAAAAAGTTTTCACTGAATCTATCAGCTAGCTGGTTGGCTATTTCTCTAGGTTCGGTATATGTGGTGTCATTAGCAACCAGTTCTGCGCAGATCTGGGGTTTTCCTTTAAGGTTTCTGACGTAGCTAAAGAAGGCCTTATGGTTATACTTAGCAAAGAAGGCTAATGTGGATTCATAGTTAGCTTTAGAATGCCTTACAAGGTATCTTATTTGCTTTTTTAAGCTGAGGAGGGAATGCTTCCAGTTCAGAGACCACTCCTTCCTGCGCTTGGACAGCGATTTGTTCTTGTTATTGTATAACTTCTTAACGGCAGATCTTGTTTTGATCATATGATGAATGACTGAGTCAGTACATTTGTATAGATGCTTATACAAGTCATTGGTGCAAATCCCAGTATAGGTTTCCATCCATCAGTGAGGGCAGGGGCTATGAAGCTGTTAATGCCATCATGTATTAGGTTGTAATTGGCTTTGGAGAAGTTTTTTAGTCTAGTTGCTGCGGGTCAGATGTTTTTGTCACGTCTAATGATCCAACTTCACTAGGGAGGGCTGCACCCATGAGCTGGTGCAATGATCACCTATGTTAGTGAGCACCAGATCCAGAATGTTTGGGCCCCTTGTGGGGGTTTCAACCAACTGGTCCAGTGCACTGGAGCTGATGAAGTCCAAGAATGTTTGGGCAAGTGTGTTAGTGCACATATAATTTACCCATTGCATAGATGGTTAGTTAAAGTCACTTAAACCAGTGTGTTTCATTGTATCTTGAGTGATTCAAGTAGATCCAAGTATGCAGTGTGAGTATCCTGGTTCATGGAAGGGGTCCTATAACTGGCAATGTCTTAGAAAGAGGTCTCACCTACAGTTAGTTGGACCTGGATTAGTTCAAGGGAATCATTTTGTTTAACCAATCTGGAAGTGTATTTATCTTTGATGAATGTTGGTAGTCCAGCTCCTTTAGTTCTCACACTTTCAGTTTGTGGTTTGAATGTGTGGAAGACATTATAACCTGGTATGGCTGGGGTGCTTTCCATGGCTTTAAACCAAGACTTTGTGACTACACAGATGATAGTATCTTCTAAGGTGAGGGCTGCTTCCAGTGAGTGCAGTTTTAGGTTGAGACTCCTAGCATTTAGCAGCATAACCTTGAGGTTGCTTTTTGAAGGTATTTTTACATTGAGAATATTGTTGTTCTGACATTGCCTAAAAAAGGCACAGTGTGGGAGGCAAGAGCCTTAGCAAGCAACCAAAATCCCAGAAGTGACAGATGAAGACCATCTCTGGCAAAGCAGTGTTCATAGGTTCATAGGTAGGTACTAGGCTATTGGCCCTAGGGCCTATATAAGCCTAGCCAAAAAATGTACCCTGGCTTTCGCCACCCAAGAAAATTATTTTCCTGTGCCCCTGTCGAGCAGAGCCACAGAAGTGATCCTTGGGGTGAATTTCCCATTTCCCATCCAATCATCAAGATTTTTCTTGAAGAGTGCTAATGAGGAGCTCTGTTTGACATATATAGATAGTCTGTTCCAGAGTATGGAAAGTCTCTGGGACAGGAATCTATCCCTCCAGCATGTTCTGTTTATTGTGGTGAAAAGGTTTAGGTCCCTAGAGTGTGTAGCTCGGAGGGATTGGGATTTCTTTAAGTGGAGCATGTCCAACAGCTCTTGGTTTGACATAGCTTTATATGTTAGGTAGAGATCGCCCCTGAGTTGGCGATATGCAATGGAGTAAAGCTGTAGTTTTTTGAGATGGTCTGCGTAGGGCATCTGTTTGAGGCCAGTAATCCTCTTTGTGAGGTATTTCTGTGGTCTTTCCAGTTGTTGTAGATGTCTTGTGAGGTACATACCAAAAGGGGCGTTGTACTCTATAATGGGTCTAATGAGTGATGAGTAGAGGGGAACAATGACCTCTTTTTTTCTGGATGAGAATCCTTTTGTGATGTGATGAGCCACGTAGAAGGATTTCCTGACCACTGTGGCGATGTGATTATCAAAGGAGCGACTACTGTCCACCTGTGTCCCAAGGTCTCTTATCACATTTTCGGCATTAAGTAGACTACCAGCTATGTGGTGGTTCATGGGTACAGAGTTTTTACCAAAGGGGATGACAATACACTTTTTGGCATTGAGCTTCAGGCCATGGCTTTAACACCAGGTATCTGTCTCAGTGAGGCCCTTTTGTAGTTTGTCCACATCGTTAGGAGTTTCAGTTATGGCTCCTAGTTTGCAGTCATCTGCAAACTTTGTTAATCAAAGACCTTCTGTGTTAGCCTGCACTCAGAGAAGTAGATACCAAACAGGAGAGGACCCAGGACTGAACCCTGTGGTACTCCACTTGTCACTGGTCTGAAGTCAGATTTGGAATCCACTGCTTTCATAGTGTGGGTTCTGTCTGTGAGCCAGTTGGCAACCCATCTTGTGACATAGGGATTTATACCTAGTTTAGTGAGCTTATCTATAATTCCAAAGTGGGGAATGGTGTCGAAAGCCTTATCAAGATCTAGATAAGCTGTGTGAACCATTTTACCCTTATCTATGGCTTTGGTGACTGCTTCAAAGAAGTCAATCAGGTTTAGGAGACATGATCTGCCTTTTACTTATCTAAACTGGGTAGGGTCCAGAGTTTGGTGATTACCAATGTCTTTGTTTATGAGTTCCATGATGATACGTTCCATGGCCTTGCAGACCAGGCTCGTCAGGCTAATGGGGTGGTAGTTCCTGGGGTCCGTCGTGGCTCCCCCTTTGTGGAGTGGGATAACCATCATGGTGCACCATTCAGTGGGTACAAAGCCTGAGGTGAGGCTATGATTGAACATGGTACTTAGGTAGGGTGCCAGTTCATTCTGTAGTTCGTGTAAAACGCAGCCTGGGATATTGTCAGGTCCCATGGATGCTGTGTTCTTTGCTTTGTTTTGTTTTTTACCTGTTCAGCCGTGATTATAGGAACTTTGCATTCTTCCAGAATAGAGATGGGCCCTCTAGGGGGGTAAAGTTAGCACTGAACCTATCTGCTAGGATGTTGGCAATATCAGTTGGTTCTGTATATTTAGTGCCATTGTGCTGTAACTCAGAGCAGATCTGAGTGTTCTCACTGAGATTTTTGAAATAGCTATAGAATGATTTGTGGCTGTCTTTAGAGTCAGTGGCAATTGTATTTTCGTAACTAGCTTTGGAGGATTTTATGAGGGATCTCAGCTTCTTACTGAGGTTGATCAGGGAGTTCCTCCAGTCATGGGATTTTACTCTTTTTTTGCAACAGTTCCTTTCTTCTTTTGTAGAGTTTGTTTATGGCAGAGGACCACCAGATTGGCTTCCTTTTTTTGGAAGATAACATCTTGGTTCTATTAGGGATAGCATGATCCATGCACTCGTGTAAGTGCTTATAAAGTGCATTTGTGCAGGATTCAGCAGTCATACCTCTATTGTCCACCTGCATGGGTGTCATAAAATTTGCCACTTCTGTCTTAAGAAGTGTGAAGTTGGCTTTGGAGAAGTTTTTTACAATGGTTTCCCTAACTGGGGGTGGGGGTGGGATGTGGATGTCTAGGCTGATTAGCTTGTGGTCGAATCTGACCAATGAGGAATTGATTTCTGGTGTGGAACACCGGTTTCCCATGTTGGTAATGACCAGGTCTAGGATATTGGTGCCCCTGGTGGGGGTGTGAATAAGTTGATCCAAGGTGTTGGAATTTATGAATTCTAGAAAACGTTGAGCAAAAGAGTTGGTACATGAGTAGTTTTCCCAGTTAATGGTGGGGTAGTTGAAATTGCCCATTATTAGGGAATTAGGTTGTACCCTAATACTTTCCAGTGTATCAAGAAATGAGGAGTGGGAATCCTGGGGCATGGTGGGAGGTCTGTAGCAAGCTACAATTTGGATTGCGGTCTTGCCCAGAGTTAGTTGCACTTGGATAATCTCGGATGCATTATGCTGTGCAACTAGCCTGGAGGTGTGGATATCCTTAATGAATATGGACACGCCTCTACCTTTAGTGCTTCGTTCTGGGTTAGGTGGCCGAAAGGTATGGTATCAATTGTAGCCTGGTAATGCAGGGGTGCTCTCTGGAGCTTTGAACCAGGTCTCTGTCACTGCACAGATGTCAATGTTCTCCATTTTAAGGAGTGCCTCGAGTGAGTGCATTTTGAGGTTTAGACTTATAGCACTGAGTAGCATTACCCTCAGATTTTGCTTGCCTGTACCTGTTACGGTGGTGAATTTGTCATTTGAACCTTGCCTAAAAAGGCACTATAGGGGTGGCAAGAGCTTTAGCCAGTATCCAGAATCCTAAGGGCGACAGGTGCAGGCAATCTCTGGCAAAGCATTGTGGTCTGTCGATCATGTCGTCCCAGGCAGACAAATACTGGATCTCCTTAGAATGACACCAGAAGTTTAGCCAGTTGTTGAAGTCAATCATTTTGTCCTTGTACTGTGGTATCATTCTGGGTGATGGCAGGATGCTACTCAGGGTTAGGGTCATACCTGCCTATGATACAAGATCAGAGAGCTCCTCCATGTCTCTTTTCATGTAGTCCATGGAGGTACGTCTCAGGTCATTCACACCAACATGGACAATGACAGTGTCATATTTGTACTTATTGTAGAGTGACCTGAGTGCATGTGTTATGTGGCGGATCCTGGCACCTGGCAGGCAGCTGACAGTAACTTTCACCTTGTTTAGTCTAGTGAGTGGAACATCAGTGTGCCTGACTATAGAGTCACCTATGACTAGAGTGTTGGGTAGGTTGTTATGCCTTATGGGCTGTGGTTGAATGGCACACTGAGTTTGTGGGCTATGTGTTATTTGGTTTGTGTTGGGGGGTGGAGTTTGCTTGCATTTATGCTTTGGATGTCCCTGATGCTTGGGCAGGATTTTATTGAGAGCCTCTGCGAATGTAGGTGTGTGTTTTGTGTTTCTATGTGTGTGTTTTGGTGGTGTAGATTTTGAGGGACTATGTGATGAGTGTGGTGTGGTGTAAGTGTTTACCTTCTCCTCTTGACTGTCTTGTCCAGTCTTGGGTGAAGAGAGCTTTGCTTCCAGTTTGGCTATATAAGTGCATCTCTCACAGGTTGTAGTGTTGGGTGGTAGGAGGAGAGGGTTGTCTGTGTACATGAGGCAATTGCTGCATTGCCCCAAGATGCCCAGATTAATCAGTGGTCTATCTAACATGTCATCTCAGGCTGACAGGTACTGGATCCCTTAGAATGACACCAGAGACTAAGCCAATTGTTGAAGCTAATCATTTTTTGTTTATATTGTGGTAGGTGAAGGTAGTATGCTGCTCAAGGCTAGGGACATATCTGCCTGAGACACATATTCAGAGAGCTCTCTTCATGTAGTCCAGAGAGGTATGTCTCAAGTCATTCACACCAACATGAACTATGATGGAGTCATAACAGTATTTGTTGTGGAGAGACCTGAGTGCGTGTGTGATCTGGTGGATTCTAGCACCCAACAGACAGCTGACTATAGCCTTCAAATTGTCCAGCCTGGTGAGTGGGACATCTGGGTGTCTCACTATAGAGTCGCCTATGACAAAACAAATTGGTTTAGATGTGCTTTGCTTTAGGGGCTTAATTGGTGAGACACTTGTGCTTGTGGTTTTATGTTTAGAGTGCTGTAGGTACTGTATTAGGTATAGCATGTTTGTGTTTCTGAGGTCTCTGGTGTTTGGGCCCTCTTAATGTAAGATGGCTGGTTTTAGTGCTCAGATAATGCCAAACAGTCTAGATTCAACAAATCTGAATCTAGCCTATGCTATAAAATGCACAAGTAGTAGAAAAAAGTCCCAAGCAGCAAACAGTTGAAAGTGTGAAACAGCAAAACAGTTAAAGCAGCTAAAACACAATTAAATGTAGGAGGCAGTTCAGTAATACACAGTTTAAAAGTGCAGTACAGTGAATAAATTACTAATTTTTCTGTAGATTTCAAAGGATGCCTTGGATTTTCTTTGGATTCACTCCAGAGATAGAGACAGCACTACAACTCTAGAGCAGCTCCTGTAAACTAAGCACAGGCCCTTGCAAAGGTGCTGCCTAAATACAAGCTAAGTTAAGCAATTTTCAAACAAGCTGACCAATGGAAATGTTCAGTATTGAGCCTTATTCCAACAACCTCCAACTCAGATGGGTCCTTTGCTTCATTTTCAGTTCAGAGTTGATTTTTTATTCTTTGTTTGATTTTCATCTGTTTTATATTTGGAAAATGTTAGATTACAAGTGATTTATTCTCATTTCAGGATCCTACTTTTTGTTCTTTCTTCAACTTTATATTTTTATGCACACACACACACACACACACACACACACACACACACACACACATATATATATATATATATATATATATATATATATATACACATGTGTGTGTGTGTGTGTGTGAGTGTACAAGTATGAACTCTATTATTCACTATAGGCATTATTGGGAAATATTGACCATAAAGGAATGAATTACATTAGCCAATCACAACTACTACTGAATATTCTGGCAAGCATGTTATCTTTGTCACTACTGCTCGGATGCTCAGAAACACAGTATGAGATTAAGTGACAGATCAATGTTTTAATTCATTTTGAATTTAAACTTGAGGCATACTTTAGAAAAAATATCAAAATGAAGTTTGTGTCTCACGAGCACTACCTTCACCAGCAGCAGAAGATATTAGGGCAAGTAAGCTGTGAGCTTATGCATTTAAAAACTACACTTACAGAAGTTGTTCTTCTGAGTTGTATGCTCCCTAAGCAGTATCCATATACACATGCTGAAGAATCTCGTAACTCAGAAACAAAGAAACAAACATTTTGAACAGCATGCATTATAACATTAATAACTGGTATTGGGGTAGGAGTTATGTTGGTAGTTATCTCTTCCTTATCTAATCGTTTGATCTCCTGGGATGCACTTTCAGGATCAAACCTGACCATTCAGGAGCACATTTTGCCATAACTCCCACCCCTACCAGGTATTATTGCTGTAGTAATAGATCATCAAAATGTGCAGGCACCCCTTCTATGGCACAGTTGGACTTCTTCATGTCCCTGAGCAGTTTATTACTGCTTTCATATACTTCTTAATGCGACTACCTAGCTGTCTTATTTGTTTCTATTTGAGGTTATAATTGTGAAATCCAAGTTATTTCAACACAACAGACTTTAGTAAGAGGAATAAGTTGCTGTTACAGAAATAAAATGGAATCATAATTAATATTTGCTCATGAAGATTTATTTAGTACTATATACACAGAAGAAAAAATGATGTTATGTATGCAGAGTAGGATATTTCACTGACTGCAGTCTGGACGATTCTGAAATCATTTGCAGTGGTAATGGGGTCACTGAGATATATTCCATCTCTTGAATTTCTGTGACCTGTGAATTGATTATAAAAGTAGTAGTGGTACAGTGGGCTTTATCGTGTGGTACAGTGGACTTTATGGCTACCACCAAAGGAAAACAAACAAGTCTGAAACCTTCTAGAATGGACAGTTGATAAAGCTTTTGGCTATATTTTTGGGGAAAGTTGCATTCAACTGAACATCCTAGATCTGAATGCAGTTGGAACTCTAACAAATTATTGTTTTATTTTTTTTTTTTTTGGGGGGGGGGGGTTGTACATTATTTTTTATTATGTTGACTGAGAACCAAAAACAGTTACAAACTAAAATACAAAAAAGTACCAAGGAGAATCCTTCAATGCTAAACAGATCCACTACTTGTGCAACAAAAGAACAATAACAACTTAGAAAAGAACCTTTTATTGTCTATCTAAAAACATAGAACTAAGTGTTTTCATCCCATACAGAAAATTTCTCAGGACTTCTTCAGAGTTCATTCATAAGACTTAATGTCACTTCCTTTTATCCAACCAATCACGACTGATTTACATTTAATCAAAAACAATTTAGAAAAAAAATCATTCAGTGACAAGACTAACCTTAAATAAATTGGTTAATCACCTTAATAAAAGTTTGTTCCTTTTAACTTAATAAAAACAGTCATAAACATAAGGTAAACATTAAACACTGTCTTGTATGATGTACGTAATTCACAATCTCACCCTCAAGTTTAAGAAATTCATAATGGATATGGGTCATTATTCATAGTGACTTAATTGCATTTCATCTAATTTGTCACATTAACTCTTTAAATTCCAGTAAGTTCTCAAAAATCACCCCCTTTTCAGTTATGTGTACTCTATCAGTAATGAAAAAAATAATAATTTGTTGAAAAATGTACAAGTTAATGAATATTTGTTTAGAGCATTAGTCACCCTACATTTTTTGATGTTGTACATGTGCTCATATATTCTGTTCTTTAATTTCCTCATAGTTTTATGTAGAATGCAGCACATGAAATGCACATTGCTAAATAAACTACCACGTTGGTGTTGCAATTACATCTACTTGGACATTTTATAGTTCTGTTCAATCCTTTCACTGCTACAAAAGGCCCGATATTAAAGAACCTGCAGCTAGTGCTCATATTTAAGATATTCTGATTCTGTGCAGTGTACGTGCAGAACCTCTTCCTCTTAAATTAATCTTTTTAAGATTTGGGGATGGAGGGTTTCTGTGCTGGTTCTGCAACAGGAGCAACCAGCTTGAATTCATTGGCTGAAACTGTCTAATTTTATAATAATAATAATAATAATAATAATGCTTTTAATGCACTGTAGTGGTACAGATGTTAGCACTGTTGGCTACCCAAGTTTGGTTCCTGGCAGGATGTCTTCTTTGTCTGCATATTCTCCCTGTGTCTGTGTAGGTTTTGTCAGGTACACCAGATGAGTTTGCCATCCTTCAGGAAGGTTTGTCCCAAGTAAAAACTGGTGCAAAAATCATAGACTAAAAATAAATGCCAAAAAATGCATTATTGTATCATTTGGGAAATCTACCCCAGGGAGCTATCACATTGACAATACACCCCTAAGAGTTGACCCAATTGTTTGGGATTTGGGAACTTATGTGGACAATGACCTACCTTTTGACCAACATACGTCTATTATTATAAGAAATTCCTTCTATATTGCATAGCTTATAAACAACACATGTCATCTTGGAGATGACATTGTTACCAATTCTCACGTGCCCATTTTCTAAAAAAAAATGTTATGTTTTTTCCTCTGCTGTATAGTACATTGAGCACATTACCCATTATACTCTTCAGTTCTTTAGTAAATATTGCTTCCCAACAGGTAAACATAAGTTTTACCAAACTGGGAGCCACAATATTGTAAGATATTACATAGCTCGTTCCTTACGTGTGCATATCTCATTGCTGAAATTTAAATTTTTCCTATTTTGATGTAAAATGTTATTTCCTTGTGTGGAGCTTAAAATGGGGCATATCTTGTTTTTTTCTGCTCACTACAATTTTAGATCTTACTTGATTTAACATACTGTCAGGATAATATCTTTCCCTAAATAAATTATTAAGAATTCTAGTTCCTTCATAAATTTTTTGTTTTTGAGTTAATGTACATCAATCAATTGTGATTGTTTAGATAAAATGAAGTGGTATAAGCCTGCACGAATGAATTCTGAAAATGTCCTGAGTCATTCTTTGTATGGGATGAATGCACTTAGTTCTGTGTAGTTCTATGTTTTTAGATAGAAAATAAATACTCCTTTTCTAAGTTGTTATTGTTCTTTTGTTGCATGAGTGATGGATCTCTTTAGCATTGAAGGATTTGCCCTGCCACTTTTTTGTATTCCATTTTTTATTATGTGCTCAGTTATACATTTCATGAATTAACAGTCAGTGAAGATATGTGAGAAATGTGTCCTTCCACAGTACCCATAGAAACTTGAGGTCAATTGTAGAAGCTGGTATGGGCATGTCATAAGAATATCATTGGTACTTGTTAGTATGTATGTATATATGTGACATCTATATGTGGTTTAGATGGACATGTGAGCTTAGCTGTTGAAAACATACTCGTATAAAAGAGGACAGATGACACAACTAAAACTGTGAGTGCAAGCATTCCAGGGCAGATTTATTAGGTTGCTTTCATTATTTCTTTATATTTCCTTTCTGATACTCAGTTGTATAACTCTGTACTGTGGCATTCTTACTTTAGCATAGCATAAAATGATGGCTGCACTGCTACATGGTCGCTATTTTGGTTTAATTTGTCATATAGCATTAAATGCCAGCTCCAACATCTCAAATGAATTCTTTCCAATGTGAAGTGTCTCTTAAGAAATTTCAAATAAGTAAGACTTAGGCGAATGCCATAAGCTGGAAAGGACTTTTGCTAAGTTCCTAAAAATCGAAAGAAAAATGATTTGAATGTGCAATGAGCGAATGCGCAGTGACATTCGCTCATTGCAGATTCACCATTTTGGGCGCGGATTGCAATATAGTGGGGATTGGGAAATGGACCCTTTTCCCACTGTAGTGCGATCTCAGAGTTAGTATATTAAAGTAAGGGGGTGTGGGAGATTTAGCCCCCCCACATGGAAGATGCAAGGATGCTTGTCCCCCTGCATTACAATTTGTATTCTACTTTTTTGTTCGAAAATCAGCAAATCTGTATTTTGATTTGCTGATTTTCGAACATCGGAAACTGTCGTGGTTTTGTGTTTCACACTTTGGATTCACTCATCTGAGCGATCGTACTTGTGATTTTCATGTATGGAAAGGTAAACCTAAGACTTAGATCATGTCTATACAAAGTTTTTAGAGATTTTGTGCAGTAATATGATTAATTTATTAACTGAAGAAAAACACACCAAGCTGCATCCCAGTCATAAAATCCATGTAGCTCAAGAATTTTTATATCTCTGTCATATGTTTTCTAGGTCTGCCCATCATTGTGTATCATTACCTGCTTTTCACTACCTACATACTGAACTGCTTGCTTCACTATGCATTCTTTATGAGGCTACTTCTACAGCTATATTAGGGCTTTGTGAATTTTACATTGTTTCCTTAAATAACCTTAGCCCAATGCTGCGCATGAAAGCAAAAAACAGGTCAAACCTTCTCTGAGAATTCACTCATCCATGCATAATTTCAGTTACTCAACCACAATACTCATTGCAGTGTTTCAGTACATTGTTGGATTTTCCAGGCATACTTTTCCTCTGTCAGTGATGAAGGTGATATTTTCATCATGGGTCAAATAGCTACTGGTTACAATTATTTCCTGACAAAAATTTAATGTTCAAGGGCACAAACTTTTAATGTTCAAGGAACTTCTTGCAAGCCACATTTTTATTAAAAAGAGTAAGTAAGATAAACCCTGGGCATCTTTTAAAGTCATTGTTTCCTCTGTCTCCAAAATTGATAAACTGATTTAAAGGCCAAGCTACAGTACATATATAGACTACAGGGTAGCAGTTTTGGCAGTTTATGTACACAGCGGCACAAATAGAACCTCATCAAAGTACAAAAGCATGTGCTCGCTCTCTGTTTTAGGGAGAAAGATGTAAGGCATGTCGTACTTTCCTGCAACCTCCTGTTGGAGATGCAGGGGGTTGCACTTTGCATTCAAAGAGTTTGTTGGCAACAGCCATCTGTAGTCTCACTGGCCTTTGCACACACTGTATCTGTGTTACTATGCACTTTCCCTAAGGAGGGCTCATTTTTAAGGTTGTTATTGCGTATACCTTATTGAGCGTTACAGTTATTCTCATATGTCATGCCTCTGCTCTGGAATCTGACCAAAAGGTATGAATAAGTATGAGTGGTTAACCAATGGAGATCCCAAAATACAGAGCTTGTATGACATTGACAAAAAATGATATCTGCTTTCACTTAATACATTATTTCCATTTCTACTTTATGTTTTTATATTCTGTGATTGGATAGTCTTCCCCTACACCCAAGTGCCAGTCTGTGATGTTATGATTGCAAGCTTGACTGCTGCTACTTTTAGTTGGCTATTTATTCCTGCACTTATCCAGTGATATGAAAGCACTAATTTTGCTTAGAATGCTGATTGATGTTGCATTAATTGATACTGATCTCACAGCTGTCATGTATGTTTATTACATTGCAAATGTTTTATGCTCTGTTAATTTGTTCTTTTACCCACGTTTCTCTCTTAAAAAGTAAATGTACTATACCCAGTATCAAATCTCATATAATAAGATGCAAGTAAGTAACTGTTAGTAGAAATTAATCTCCAATTTAATATTTTAATGTGCAGGTCTTGTGAGTCATCCATCTCTACTAATAAGAAAACTATGATAAAGTACAAATTATTATTCCAGGGATAAAAATTCAAAGGGGGATATTCCAGGGTGATTCTCTGTCACCATTGCTATTCTGCCCTGCCCTTAACCCATTAAGCTGTCTACTTAACAGCTTAGGCCATGGTTATAATTTGGCACCTAGAAAACAACAAAGTGTAAAGACTTCTCATCTTCTCTTTGTCAATGATTTAAAACTGTGTAGCTCATCAGATGAGGAACTGAAAGCACAACTGGAAGTTGTCAAAACTTTTTCAGATGATATAAGAATGTCATTTAGTCTTGATAAATGTGCAAAAACAACCTTTAAATCAGGAAATCTGTAGCACTAGGAAAACATCAGTTTGGGACAAGCATGTGATACAAAAGAACTTAAGCAAGAGGGATTGCATAATACTTGGGAATTGATGAAGGATCAACAATTTAACACGAACAAATGTGAATAAAACTTAGTAAGGAATACTTTAGAAGACTTAAACTAATCCTGAAAACAGCATTTACATCTAGGAATAAAATCCAAGTTTGCTGTTCCTGTCCTAACTTACAGTTGATTGCCCCCAAAGGGTCTTGGATAGATTAGATAGGAAAACAAGAAGGATGCTTCATGCTCACCAAATGATTTATAAAAATCAGTTTATACCAAGATTATATATTCCCTGTTCTGAAAGAGGAATGTGCCTCCTTTGAATTTGATTACTTGTATAGATCTGCAATTGTGGGACTCCACACATATCTGCTGACCTCACAAGACCCAAATGTAGTGAAAGTTGTGAAACAGGAGGAGAAAAAAATCTAAGATGACTTCTCTGCTAATCTAGCAGAAGCATATTGGCGTCAATGAGGAATGGAAATCAAACCAGAAGTAGATAAAAATCAGGCAGAAACTGAATGTGCCAAAAAACAAAAGAAAGAATATAAGGTGAAGGACCAGATGAAAAGGCAAGAAATGTGGAAAATGTATACATATAGTTGCAAGTATAGAAAACGTCTGGAAGAGCCTCATATTGATCAGGAACAAATGCAGGAATGGTTAAGGAGAGGCGAATTCAAACCAAGAGATGAAAGGTTAACACTGGCAGCCTAAGATAGTGGGCTATGTACACGTTGGTTTACAATGTCCATTCAACATGTGGGCGAAACAGACAAATGTAGGTTTTGTAAAAAAGAATAGGAAGCAGTTGCACAACTCATTGCTGGGTATGACATAGTAATGGCAGAAGGACTGTGTACTGAAAGGCATAATAATGTGGCAAGACTGTTGCACTGGGGATTATGCAAATATTATGGTACTGAAGTGGCTGAAAAACATTGGAAACATGAGCCGCAAAGCATCATAGAAAATAATGACATTTACATCACATGGGATCACCCATTACCAACAGCTCAAAGACAGATGCTAGAAAAACGGATATAGTGGTCCATGAAAAGAAGACAAAAGTAGCATTGATCATTGAATTTGCCACAGCTAGTGACTACAGTATCTTGCGTACAGAAAGACACAAAGTCATAAAATAGCAGGATTTGCAGGCAGAAGTGAGAACAATGTGGAAGAAAGATACCCAGACAGTTCCAATCGTAGTAGGAGCAATGGGTCTTATCAAAAATAATCGACATCATATTTAGATACGTTACCAATACATGTAACCCGGTACGAATTGCAGAAGGAGTCATTACTGTGTACAATGCAGGTGCTGTGAAAAGCACTTCTGGCTGACATCAAAGATTGAAACAATACTAATTTCATGAACTTTAATCGTGCTTTGACTTAGGAATGGGATCCATTCCTGTCATGGTATTAGAAACTCAAAAGGTTTGGAGAAATTAAAAAAGAGAAAACAGGAAGGAAGCACTAAAAGCAATTATTAACAATTTTCTTAATGTAACAGTTCCAAAGTTGGCCTTTATAAACCCAAATTTGATTTCAAATGAATACCAGAATGTGCATTAACACTGTGCTGCATGAACAAAGACATCTCCTGTTTTATCGCATTGTTAATCATGGGGATGACTGTGTAGGGAGCAAATATATCCCTCTGTGGTTACAAGTTGCATCTGACTCCTACAGCAATTCTATGAACAGATTATAACCTCCACAGGGTTTACCAGGCAAATATGGAAAAGAAGTAGTTTGCCAGGCCTTTTTTTTTCAGCAACAAACATATACATGCACCCTTAGGGAGAATTTAGTGTTATCAGCCATCTTGTTATATGTCTTTGGCAGATGGGAGGAAAAAACCAGCACAAACACATGGATGACATGAAGACAACACAAAGAAGACACCCCAGTCAGCTGTTAAACTAAAGAACCTCTTGTTGAGAGGAAACTATTGTACCTACTTCACCACTGTATGAGAGAGTACTGAAATGTAATTTCACTTAAGTACTAACTCATGAAATTTAAGAGCATGAATATAATTTTGTCAAATAAAGTATTTGTTATAACATTTAAACTTTTGTGGGGGGGGGGGGGGCACAAAAAAAAACAGTCGGAACTCTACCTGCAAAAAATATTCCAGCAGTGATTCATCTTATATCAAGATTCTACGATTGTAATACCTAAACCTGAGTGGGCATTTTTTTGCATCATTTAACTTAAAAAACATATACATCGGCACTGCTACTTTTTAGGATGGTTGCCCAATTAATAAAATGTAGTTAAATGCCTCAATATAAACAAAAAAGATTGACTTCAACAACTGGCTTAGCTTCTGGAGTCAATCCAGGGAGATCCAGTAACTGTCAGCCTGGGAAGACATGATCGACAGACCATGCTGCTTTGCCAGGGATGGTCTTCACCTGTCACCTCTTGGTTTTTGGTTACTGGCAAAGGTACTTGCCTCCCCCATAGTGTCTTTTTTAGGTAGCATCACAACAACAGTATTTCCAACATAAAAAATTCCACTTGAGACAAACTCAAGGTTATGCTGCTTAATGCTAGAAGTCTAAACAGGAAACTGCACTCTCTGGAAGTACTTATCACCTTGGAAGATGCTGATGTCTGTGCAGTCACTGAGATATGGTTCAAGGCCACAGAGAGCACCTCGGCTGTGCAAAGCTACAATGCCTTCCACATGTGCAGACCTCAAAATGAGCAGGAAAGCACCAAAGGCAAAGGTGTATCCATCTTCATTAAGGACAAATACATCTCAAGACTGGTTAAAGAGTACAACTCTCATGAGCTACTCCAAGTCCAACTAACTGTAAGTAAAACCCCCTTTCACATAATTATTAGCTATATATCCCCCACCATGAGCCAAGAGAAACACACTGCCTACATTTACTACAGTCACTCGTTATACAGCCAATCACCTTGGTTCTAGGTAATTTCGACTATCCTTCTATAAATTGGGAGACATATACAAGCACAAAGCTCACCCTGAGGTTCTTGCACTTTGTCAGTACAAATCCTCTGGAACAGATAGTCCATACCCCCACAAGGCACTCAAATATCCTACACTTAGTACTCACCAACATGAGGGGTTACTGCACTACCCCCCTGTGTGTTGCCCTCCCTGGTAAGGTCTGATCATAAATCAGTATCATTTGATTGAACCTGCCCCCCCACAGAGGCTAAAATAATGAACAATTTCTCCAAAGAAACCTACAGCCTACTAAGCAATGGTATAAATAGTTTCAAACCCCATACTAAATCAGCATACAAAAGACCCCTATGCAGAGGTATACACAATTGCCTTGTATAAAAACTTATACAGCTGTATAAACTCAGGTGTACCTGACTGGATCAAAACCAGGTCTTCACAAAAAAATAAGCCACTGTGTTGGACCTCAAATATAAATAGGTTGTATCACAAGAGGAAAAAAGGATGCGTACGAACAAGAGGGAACAGACTCAGCAGAGGAAGAACTCCCTCCACAGCTGGAACAAGCAAATCAGGTATCTTATAAAGTACTCTAAAGCTAATTACAAAGTTAAATTAGCATCTCTAGCTAAGGATAATCATAAGGCACTCTTTAGCTATGTCTGAAATCTAAAACGAAAGGCCCAGCTTTGTGCTAAACTAACAGTGAATGGTACCACTCATACTGAACCTGAAGACATTGCTAACCTACTAGCTGACAGATTTGGAACAAACTTCACCCCCTGTCCCCACCTGTCATAGCCCAAAACATACTGGCCACCAGTCCTCTACCTAGTATCTCCAAAGAGCAGGTCATAACCATGTTCAACAATGCCAAAAACATGGCCTCTATGAGACCATATAACATCCCAGGCTGCTTACTAAGCAGCCTAAAACAGGACCTTGTGGAACAACTTAGCACTGTCTTTAACCACAGCCTAAGCACTGACTTTGTTCCAGCTGAGTGGAAAATGGCAACAGGAATTTTCTTACACAAAGGGAGTTCATCAGCTGACCCTGGGAGCTATAGATTCATAAGCCTAATCAGCTTTATCTGCACGGCCATGGAAAGAATCATAATGGGCCTTATTAACAAAGACATAGGTGACCTTAAAACTCTCGACCTGACCCAATTTGGCTTCATTAAGGGTAGATCGTATTTTTTAAACCTGGTGGATTTCTTTGAGAATGTCAGCAAAGCCCTAAATGAAGGCAAACAGTACATACCTCTTATCTCAACTTAGCCAAGGCTTTTGACACAATTCTCCACTCAGGTCTTATTAAGAAACTCTCCCAGCTGGGATTAACCCAGACATCACTGGATGGGTAGCCAACTGACTCACCGACAAAATGCATGCAGTCAAAGTTGGAGATTCTACATCTACTAGTAGAACAGTTACCAGTGGTGTACAACTGAGATCTGTGCTGGGCCCCTCTACAATTTGGAATCTATTTCTCAGAAGTCCAGGCAAAATTAGACAGCCTGTGGCTTACCAGTTTCACTGACACCTGCAAATTGGGTGCAATCATTGAGTCCCCTAACAATGTTAACATTTTACAAAAGGGGTTAACACAGACGATTGATGCTGAAGCCGTGGACTCAAACTAAATGCAAAAGAGTGCATTACTATCCCCTTGGGGAATATAGGCAGTACCCCCCCCCCCCAAAGCTCAAACCCAGTGGTGCGAGATTTGGGAACACAGGTTAATAGTAACCTAAATTTTGATTACTATGTGTCCACAGTGGTAAGGAAAGCTTTCTACATTGCACACCTGAAAAGTAAGGGCATTGCATCCAGGACTAAGGATGTTATAACTCCTTTGTGCTTGACCCTCATCAGACTACTAATAGAGTATAACACTCCCTTCTGTATGTACCTCACCAGACACCTGCAGCAACTGGAGAGACCACAGAGGCTTCTCACCAAAGAAATACAGGGCCTTCAAAACATGAGCTACGTGTATAAACTGAAGTCCCTGTCACTGTACTCTGTATCTTATAGGCTACTGAGAGGTGACTTGTGCCTGGCCTACAGGGTAGTCTCTGACCCTGCCCTAATGGAAATGTTACACATACTCAAGTCAAATGGGACAAGATTCACTCACTCCAGGGATCTTAACCTAGCCTGTGAGATTAACAGGACATGCTGGAGAGACAGATATGTTTGCCAGAAATTGCCACTCCTCTGGAATAAACTCACAATTCACATGAAGCAAAACTCCTCAATAACCATATTTAAGAGAAACTTGGACAATTGGATGGGAGATCGTAAATTCACTTCCAGGAGTGGCACCTATGTCCCTCATGGATAGGGGCAGTCGGTGCTGATCATTGACTCATGCTGCAAATATAGACCATCTAAGATGGCCAGTTAGGAAATACAAGTGTAGCTTGGAACTCACACACATACACACACACACACACACACACACACACACACACACACACACACACACACTTAGGCTCATAGGTGTTTACTAGGCTATTGGCTCTGGAGCCTGTCTAAGCCTAGCCCAAAAAGATTCCCTGGCATTTTGCTGCCAGACGTTAGTTCCCAGTGCCCTTATCACGCAAGGCCACTGAAGTGATCCCCAGGGTGAATTTCCTATTGCCCATCCACTCGTCAAGATTTCTCTTGAAGAGGGCTAGTGAGGTGCTCTGCTTGACGTGAATGAGAAGTTTGTTCCAGAGCATTACTTCCAGGTAATGAGGATGATTGCTAGTTTACTTTTCAGCATGTCATTGCAATGTGAGTTGAGACTGGTTCATAGGTTCATACATATGTACGTACTATGCTAGCTGCCCTTGCATGTAATTTTAAGCCTAGCCAACTTCCCTTTCTGTGCTCTAAATAATGTATCCATTTGGTTATAGATTGGCCTGACCTATTCCATCATTGATAATTATATATTATTTTAATGATAATAACTGGGATCATACCATAGATAATTTAAGGGGACCCATGCACAGGATAAAGCAGTTAAGAACTGTCTCTGTCCATTAGTAGCATGTGACAGTCTTGGTCTAAATTTTCTGTTTCCCATCCATCAATCTAAGTTGTGCTTGAATATGAACCGGGATGAACTTTGTTTTATTTGGATAGGGAATCAATTCTACAACATCAGTATCCTCTGAGAGATATACCTGTCCCTCCCAACCATTCTGTTCATGTTTCAGAAAAGGTTTAGATCCTAGAATGAGTAGTTTTGATGCTATTTGACCTACTGATGTCCAGTAAATCCATTAGTAATAGGTTGGAGGATGTCCTGTATGCCAGACACGTGCCACTTCTTAGTAGTCTGTAAGTACTAAGTATAGTGGCAGGGCTTTGAGTCAGTCCATGAAGGGCATAATGTTTAGGCCTTGCATCATTTTAGTAAGGTATCTCCATGGGCATCATAGCTGTTGCATGTCTTTTGACAGATACATGTCAAAGGGGCATTATATTTAATGACTGGCCTAATAATGACTGAGTAAAGGGAAACAATGATGCCCTACATGTAGACATAATCCCTTTGTTTACAAACTGTGCAATATAGAAGGACTTTCTTGCAACAACAGATAACTGTTGGTCAAAAGTTAGGTCACTGTCCACATAAGTTCCCAAATCCCGAACAACTGATTCAGCTCTTACAGGTGGAGTGTAGTGTCAATGTGGTAGCTCACTGGGGTAGATTTCCCAAAGGTTACAGTAAAGCATTTTTGGCATTTATTTTTAGTCTATGATTTTGCCATCAGTTATTTATTTGGAGCAACCTTCCTGCGGGATGGCTAACTCATTTGGTGTACCTGACAAAACCCACACAGACACAGTGAGAATATGCAAACAAAGAAGATATCCTGCCAGCAACCAAACTGGGGTCATAAGTTCTTTAAGACAACCATACTAACACCTGGACCACTACAGTGCATTAATAACATTAATATTATTATTAATATAATAAAATTAGTCAGTTTCAGCCAATGAACTCTAGCTGGTTGCTCCTGTTGCAGAAGTAGCATAGAAACCCTCTACCCTCAAATCTTAAAAGGATATTTAAGAGGAAGAGGTTCTGCATGTACATGTGTAGAACTCACTGCACAGAATCAGACTGTCTTAAATATTACCACTAGCTGCCAGAAAAATCTAGCCAAGCAAGTAAAAGAACTTTAATTTATTCCACAGCAAAAACAGTGTTGTACATTCATTTGTATTTTTCTAGTACATGCTTTACCATATTCAAAGCCACAGTGGAGCTGAAACTTATTCTGACTTTCAACATGCATAATATGCCTGATCCAGGAAATAATTGTGCTTCGTGAAGCTTAAAAATAAAGTTTCAAATAACGTGCAAGAATGCACCTTCTCCTTCCTCATAACTTCAGATGTAAACCAATAAGTCAGCTTTAAAATGGTGAATGAAAGCTTCTTTTGTGCATTTTTTCCAAATCAGTCTACTTGGGAATAACAAATTATCAAATGGTTCCGCTTTCTCTGGAGTTTATTAAGTCTCCCTTCTAGAGCTTATGCTAGGGTCTCTGTTTTATACATTTGCTTAGGTATGCTCATCCAGTATTGTAAAACTGAATCAGAAGTGAGGCTCATGAGATCAGATTATCGACAGCCAAAGCATTAGTGGCACTGATGTCTGCCACACTAACGCAGGTGAGACATCAGATCCTCATTGCTAATTGCATCAGTTTCAGGATATTTATTCAAGGTAATGCAATTATGTTTTATCTGCATAAGACCCACAGGGCAAAAGTACCACTCTATGATACTCTGAGGACAGGATGTAGGAAAGACAGTAGCGAAACTGCATTTTTGTTCAGCATTCTACTACGTGTATGACCTCTTGACCTTTTCCATAATACTTGGAAGGGTACAACATCAGATTTATTAAAATTAGATAATTTCAGCCAGTGAATCCAGGCTGGTTGCTGCTGCAAAAGTAGCATAGAAATCCTATACCCAAACAACTTACCTTGTATGTTCTTTTGTGGTTTGTAAGATACTCATGAGAAGATCCTTTCTGTGTGTGTCCTTTTTAGATGCTGTTGCTCACTGGGACATAACTTTCATGTTAGAAAGCTTATTGTGCTGCTGTTTGTCTATATGACAGAGCACAATTTTCTTAGAAATTTCTTTTTTTGAAGCAATCATTGTCTACTGAAAAACTTCAAAGCAATCTGCTTTGTCAGCATACCACACCTTACTTCATTTTTCATAAGGATACTGTCTGTGTACTAATCCTAGTTTTGTGACAGAAGTGCTACAGCTACAAATCAGAATCAAGCCAATCATTAGTTAGATTCCTTCTTAAAATACTGCAAATTATTATTTTCAGGTTTGCATATCAGTATATTATGGGCTACCGGAACACTCATAGCATACTGTAAAGGTTGCTCATTTGTTTATTTCATAAAGGCAGAGAGGGCAGAAAGCTGGACAGTCAGGTTTATCTTAGCATGTGTCCAGCACTATTATTTTTTTGCATTAGAATGTATTTTCTGGAGGATATAAAGTCTGTAACTTAATCCTCAATTATTTGCCAGAAAAGTACACATTTTATGAGGAAGAAACCAAAATAAGAGGCAAAAATCTGGGCAGTCCACAAAATTCTAGAGAGTTGAGAGATATGGTATTATCCTTTGAACTGCAAAACCTTTAGTGTGCTGAAGAGAATATAAGTAACTTCACATTGCAGTATATTGAACCATACCTCTTTTTCCTTAGCACAGTAATATTGGAGTTCATTTATATAAATAGCACATTGGGGGATGTGGAACTGCAATTCACACCCTCCACAAAAACATTTTAAGAATTAATTGCTAGTTTCAGAATTATCTGTTTTTAAATTTGGTTATTATTTGTTGACTGGAAAAGTCTGACTAGTACAGAGCATATGTTCAGTGGAGGCCCGGGGAGAAATGTTCCAAACACGTCTTTAGAATGTGGGAGGAAACCAGAACACTTGGGGGAAACACATGTGAACAAAGGGAGGCCAGGCAGACGTCACACAGAAGGAACCCTGGCCAAGAATTGAACCGGAAAACCTCTTGCTGTGAGGTGTCAATATTAACTACTGTACCACTGCACTGCCTGTAAAGGATCACTATTTGATTTTTGAAATGTGAGGACTTATAGTAGTGTGCCTCACACTTCTAATAAGCATTCCATGTAATTTTTGGATAGCAAATCCCAAAATAGAACTGATGAAATTGGAGTGGGGTGGTCAACCTCCTCCAGAAGGCCTGTTATTCACAATGTACTCCAGTGTTCAGTCCTTGAGCCACTCCTGTTTGGCATTTACTTCTCAGAGGTCAAAGATCCTGTCAAGGATTTATGCCTTTCAAAGTTTGTAGATTATTACAAACTTGGTGCCATCATAAATTCCCAGAGGACACCATGATCTTCCAAGAGGGCCATTCCAAATCCAATAACTGGTGTCAAAATGATGAACTAAAATTCAAGGTTAAGGTATGTATAATAGTATACTTTGACAAGCAAGAAGTCCCTTGCAACTATCACATTGTTAACACATCTCTGAAAATTGATCCAACAGTTATATACTGAACTGCCCTTCTATCACCATGTACCGGCTGTTGTAAGAAAACACTTTTTCTTTGCACAGTTTATTGTGAAGGGTATGGCATTCAGGTCCAGGGATATGATCATTACTCTGTATTCTGCACTCATCAGGCTGATCACTGAGTATAATGCCCCTTTCAGTATGTACCGGCCCAAACATTTGACACAAGTTGAACACCCACACAGCCTTCTTACTCAGAAAATCAAGGGCCTAAACCTTAAAAACTCTATAGGCTGTCTCAAATGTTGTCCCTCTTCTCTGTATCATACAGACTACTGAGGGTGAACTCTGCCTCATGTACACAACCTCAGCAGCCTCTATCTTATCACACCTAGTCCACATTCACAACTCTAATGAGAGCATAAACACCCATTCAATCACTTTTACAACATAAATACAGTGTGTTGGAGGGATAGAAGTAAATCACAGAGAAAAACGTATCTTTGGAAACATCCTCCTCTCCAAATAAAGTACTTCTCTAACACTATTCAAATGCACTCTGGCTGAATGGATGGTTAATCACAAATTCACCCTTGGTTTAGCACCTTATCACTCTTGGATACTAACAACATATAAATGTGCTAATAATCTCTGGGATATTTGTACTTAAAACATAAAGGATAAAATCTTCATAGGAATATTAGCTTTTAAAGATCCTCATGGGTCAATAGCTTAGGAAGTACTTATGAACCAGCGTTGTCGTCTCACAGCAAGAGGTTCTCCCGTTTGATTCTCGGCTGGAGTGCCTCCTGTGTAGAGTCTGCATGTCCTCCCCGTGGATGAGTGGCATTTGAAAGACATGCATGAATGGGCATGCCTTCTTTGAAGGTTGGGAATCGGGCTGGCACCTCAGCACTGTAAAAATCAACTGCCAATCATTAGCGGACCGGAGTTCCACTGTGGCGACCCCTAACCGGGAAAAGCTGAAAGAAGAAGAACAACAGCAAAGCACCTCTTACTTCATAAAAGAGGAAATAAACCTGTTGAAAGGACTTTCTACCACTTTTATGTAATTTGTGGACTTTATGTGATATAAGGTAGCAATCTTCATCAAATGAACAAAATGTCCTAGTGTCTCATCCAAGTTTACTTCATTTGTCAGCTGTTAATGTTAAAACCGGTAATAATTTTCGTTATGCACTCTGCATTTTGTTGTTGCCTGACCCTTATACTATGAGCTGAGAAACATGAGAAGTCAATAAACATGATTCATTCTAGTCACTCTGCAGGGAATATGAATTACTGAATCTGTTCTTAGTCTGAATAAGTTTTTGTTAAACAACAGAATAAGATATTGCCAACTGAATGGTTCAGTAGCCCCTTCTTAATGTAATTTGCTGATTGCTGCAGTGTGCTTGTTTATATATTTTACCTTTGATGTGGAGTAACAGTAGAGGGGGTAGGGGCACATTCCTTTTGCCATTATGCTGCATGGTTTTCATATCTTCTTTGAGTGAAATGCACATGATATTTCAAATCACTGAGTATGTTTTCCCACTCTGCAATGTTCTGATCACTATTCCCCTTAGGAAAATCACTCATACAACAATTTCTGCTTCTGTGCCTGCAATGATTTAAATTATTCTGAGCTTTTCTTTTTCTCCACTCTTGTGTGATTATAGAGTTAGTATACTTATGAAATAAGGTATAGAGTACAGAGGCTTTGCATTTATATTTTTATTTCATCTGGCTGAAGCTTTGGCCAGATTTTTCAAAAAGATCTAATTTTAATAAGTGAATGTTTGCAGAGATTTATTAGGACAGTGTGTGGCAATGTACCCTAGATCACAGAACGAAACCAAGTTTGGCAGTATTCTAAAGATCTCAGAAGATAGCAGTGTACACCCATGTTCCTTAGAACTCAGTTAGTAATGGTATACTGCCATGTTCTTTAGAACTCAGTTAATAATGGTGTGCTGCCATGTTCCAGAGATTTCAGAAAATAATGACGTATGATATTGTTCCCTAGATCTCAGAATATAATGATGTACTGCCATGCGCTGTATATCTCAGTATATCTCAGAAGATAACATTCTCTAGATCTCAGAAGATACCAGAGATGATGCTGCTCCCTAAATCTCAAAAGATAACTGTATGTGGCAATGTTTCCCCTGATTTCTGAAGGTAACAAAGATGATAGTGTTCCCTAGAAATGAGAAGATATTTGTATGTGTCCATGTTCCCTAGATCTCAGATGATAATGGTGTATGACAATGTTCCCTGGATCTCAGAAGATAACTGTACATGCCAATGTTTCCTAGATCTGAGAAAATAACTGCAAATTGTAATGCTCCCTAAATCTGAGAAGATAAGTGCAAATGGTAATATTCCCTAGATCTCAAAAGATAGCTGTATACGGCAATGTCCCTAAATCTTAGAAGATAACAATACATCAGAAAGTTCCTTAGATTTCAGAAGTTAATAGTGTATGACAATGTTCCCTTGATCTCAGAAGATAGCTGTATATGACAATGTTCCTAGATCTCAGAAGATAAGTGTAATGACAATGTCCCTAGATCTCAGAAGATAATGATGTATGACAATGTCCCTAGATCTCAGAAGATAATGGTGTATGACAATGTCCCTAGATCTCAGAAGATAATGGTGTATGACAATGTCCCTAGATCTCAGAAGATAATGGTGTATGACAATGTCCCTAGATCTCAGAAGATAAGTGTATGACAATGTTACTCAGATTTTAGAAGATAGCTTTATATGACAATGTTCCCCATATTTCAACAGATAACTATACATGGCAATGTTTCCTAGATTTCAGGAGATGGTGGTGTATGACAATGTTCCCTAGATATCAGAAGATAATGGTGTATGACAATGTTCCCTAAATTTCACAAGATAAATGTATATGGCAATTTTCCTAGTTCTGAGGAGATGGTGGTATATGACAATGTCCCTAGATCTGAGAAGATAATGGTGTATGGCAGTGCTTCCTAGATTTCAGAAGATAACTATAGAAGGAAATGTTCCCTAGATTTTAGAAGATAGCACAGATGGTAGAGTTCCCTAAATCTCAGAAGATAATAGTATATGACAATGATCATCTTAAGCACCAATAGTGGCATTACCTGATGTAACAATCATGCTATGTATGGCCCTTGCAAATGAACTGGTGGATTTTATTCAGCACATTTTAGATGGTGCTAGCCTTATCAGGCAAGGTCTACCCTTGGTATCAGGATATTAATCCCAATGGCCCTCCTTGAGTCTGGGATGAGAAAAACTAGGGGTCTTATAGTTAGCTAGTTACCTTATCTACCATTAATGTGGCATGGTGCTTGAAGGACAGAATCTAGCTCCACAGTATCTACATATATTTGTAGTTAAGAATCTGTTTTTTTTGGGTTTCAGACTCAGTTTCTGGACTGTTCCAACTGACATGGTAGATGTTCTCTCTCTCTCTCTCTCTCTCTATATATATATATATATATATATATATATATATATATATATATATATATATAAGAAACTAAGTACATAGCTTATTAAAGTTTTTTTATGTTCTTATTTACCAACTCTTCGGTTGCACACATCAAGAGTTGATTCCTAGGTTCATAGGTTCATAGATTATCACTCAGATAGCAATACCAGTGGGCCTTTTTAAGCCTAGCTATGCTTCACAGAGGTAAGAATCAAACCCTGTCCTTTATGTTTCATTATTATTAGGTCATTTATGAATAAAAAGACTCTGATGAAGTCTGAGAGTAATCTGTAGAGTAGCTCAGCACTGAACCTGATTCAGAGCAACCTGAATGACCAAATGACAGTTGTGAGATTCTATCCATCAGGTAGTTCTGAAAACAATCTGTATGGGCCTTCTTTCTAATCATTTTTACAGCCACTTCAATGTTATCAAATTATCTACTGATTTAAGAACTATTGTTAAATACACAAAGTAAAGAGGTTGGGAGGGTGGCCTAATGATTAAGGTATTTGCCTTACAATCACAAAATGCAGGGTTTGAGTCTCACAAGGGATAATTGGCTAGGCTTAAAATGGCTCACAAGGGCAGTTAACTTAGTACTAACCTATAAAGAGACCCTTTTCTCTAACTTTGTAAGTGGCATCAGTTATACTACTGGTGATTGTTTGCCACCCTTCCCTAAAACAAAATGTGCAACCTTCTCTGCTATTTTTGCTAACAGATATTGGACGGGATCTGGTTGGAATTCATCAGTATCACTGGGATGGGCCAGGTTATGTAGATAAAAACAAACAGCATGTTTTGCTTGAGGAAGAATAGTTTCCAAAACCAGCAAATGGTTTATGACATATGACATATATATGACAATGGCTTGTAAGTGCCAGGAGTGAGACTACCCAGTTTTCACCTGTATGCCTTTAAGAAGCTAAGTGCGTGTCTTGTCTGAAACAGACTTGAAATAAAATGTAGGCTGGGTTGGGGGTGATGTACTCACAAGAGAAGAGACTTGATTATGGAGTTATGTTATACATAGAAATGTGGGAACTCAACAAAAGAAAGGAAAATACCAATGTGTAGACATATACAGTGAAGCAGAGGGGTGGGGATTGCAAATGTTGACATGTACAGGGAATTATAGTGTGTTAGTTTTGCCAGTTTGTGCTTTTTTATTTATAACTAATCAAACAGTACAGCACTGGCTTCTGTTAATGTTCACCAAAAAGAGAAGAATAAAACGTTGAAAACAAAAAAGTAACCTGCATTGACTATACCATACGTGCCTCTTTGTGTTAAATGGAATAAGTTAAAGTTAAGTTATGTGGAGAATATGTTTTGTACAACTTCTGATATTTAACTGCTTCCTTATGTTATCCTTCATGTAAAATGTACAAAATGTACTGGAAATGAACACAGAAATGCTTTTATTATGTGTTTATTAGCCAAGTAAGTGAACTGATCTTGTTGGAATGTTTTCAGCCATAACCTAAAACAAATTCTCTAAAAACAAGATCATATGAGGAAAAAAAAAGAGTTTGCACAAATGCACAGAACTTTGGAGAGCAATTAAGGAAACAACTGTGCACGTGTGTGAATTGATAGTTAAAATGTCATTTGGTCAAAGTAGACTCAATTAAACGTGTTGATATAACACCTCTCAGTGAGGAAGTGAAAGAGTTAATGTAACTTTAGAACTGGAGTAGAAATGCATGCATTTTGTCAGAAAGTATGAGACAACACAGGACATAGAAATTAGCATACCATAATATCTAGAGAATGAACTAACCTCAAGTCGTGACCACTTAGCATTACCACAGGGGTAGACAGTAGAAAGTGGTTCGGTTAAATGCACTTATATTTGTACAAGAACAAGAGCAACCATTTCAGCATCTGGGGATCATGTTGTTCACACATTTTAAAATTTGAGCAGCATTAGGCAGCCATCTTCATCAGAAATACATTTCTAATTAAGTAATGCTCCTTAAATTAACTAGTAGACATAAATTTAAGCCATTACTAATTTCCAGTGGAGCAGTTAATAAGATCTCTTGAGTTTAAAAAAGTGGCAGCAGAGATAGAAACAAAAGAGGAATGGAGCAGAATATGAGTTATTTTACAGATTTTAGTGTACAGCAACTGTAAGCCAACCCAATGATGCAGAGTCAGGGTACCTGTCTTCATCACGGGAAATCTGAGTTTGCGAATGGACTTGTGCATTAGTAGGGCTGGCTGGAGGATAGAATGAAATGGTCAACAGCCATCTGTCTCATCCTGGGGGGAGAGGGAGCAAAAAACTTGATGCCTTGCTGACCTCTGGTGGAGACCAAGAGCCTCAAAGGGCACCGAGTGGCACAAATGTCCTGATATCATTAGAGTAGCCAATTACTAGTGAAGAGTGTCAGTAGCTCAACAGGTAATACTTTTGTCCTTGGTCCTGGAAGACTAGAAGGTTGTGGGTTTTATTCCCACTCCAGCTGACTGGACTGCTGGCTGTGCAGCATTGGGGGTCTTGCACTAATGAGTCCTTTAGATGAGATGCTAAACTGAGTTCCGATCTGCTTGAATTGGTGGCATCTCAAGTGGATGTAAAACATCCCATGGTGCCCCTATTGAAAAGAGTAGGGGAAGTTCCCTGCTGCCCCGACCAAATTCCCACAAGAAATATACATACAGTCATGGGTATCCCCGGAAAAGAGGCCACTAGCTCTGTCAACAAAAAATAGATAGATAGACAGACAGATAGATAGATAGATAGATAGATAGATAGATAGATAGACAGACAGACAGACAGACAGACAGACAGATAGATGGATGGATAGATAGATAGATAGATAGATAGATAGATAGATAGATAGATAGATAGATAGATAGATATAGACAGATAAAACAGCAACCTTCACAGCCATTGTAATTGACTGGCTGTGCAATTATGATGGCATTCAGGCTTTGTACTCCTTGCTCCTCATTGGATCGCTTGCTCCCGAGTCTAACAAAGAGTACTACTGAGGTTGACTTCCAGAGGGCTCAGTATCCCATCTGACAAAGGGACATGTATAGAATACTTGGAAATGATCAGCTGGCATAATTGAGGAACAGGTGAGTGTGTGTCTGTGTGCTTGGAAAACAGCATGAGGTTGTCTGTGTGGGGACTGGGGAAGGGAGTGCAAAATGAAAAAAATATATAGAGCAACAGTAATTAAGATGGAATGGTGGCTGCATTGCTTGTGTTATCAACAGCCAGTTATGCACACAGTATCCATGAGGAAAGGTACAAGAATGGCTAATGTTTCTATGCTTATATGAATCTCTAGCACAAGTTTTAGGTGCTGAAGGAAAAAAAAGATAGCCTAGTGGGGGAGTGACATTGAGAGCAATCATTAAGGGAAGAGAAAAACGTAATGTATCTAGACAGGAGGGGCTTAAGTGTAGAGCAACAATCCGTGAAAATGAACAGAATCATGGTTCACAACAGGGACAAGTAGCTGTCCTTAAGCTCAGTTTGCTCTGTTTATGTTAGAAGGCAGCAGTATTACTTCATGAAATATATTAACATAAGATCGTGTCAGCAGCTTTTACAGTTTTTAGCACATCTTCTTTAATAATACTATTATCTGTAAAATTGTTCTTTAACAAATCTATTATCTGTAAAATTATTTGTTGTGTAAAAGTAATGGTACAAAGTGTCTGCTTAATAATCAATGTTATTGCTTCTTAGCAAAACGGGATTGTTGATATGGTTACATCCCTAGATACCTCCATTATTACAGTATTTCAAAAGTAGACTGTTAAGTTTGCAGCGCATATTCTTATTATTAAGGAAACTGGTAATGCTGTTGCATGACAATATAACATATTTTAAGACTAAAAGGAGAAGTACTTATTAACCATGCCATAAAGTTAATATTATTATAAGTCAATGCCTTGGTTAATGCTATGTAGGCACAGTTAACATTTAGTTTTATTATCATGTCTTGAAGTTAATATTTATATGGACTATGTTAATGTTGAAATAGCATAGGTATTTGTATAACTGTATTTACTTGTTTGCATTACAAATTCTGTCAGACTCTGTTACATAGTTCACACTGTTATGTTTGCATTTTACTAATTAAACTTACATTCTTATATAAGGGTTATTCACTTCTGCCATTACTTTGGCAGGTGGTGCAGAGGATTATGGTAGTAATCTGTAGTTCATGTAGTACAGGGTTTGATTCTCTTCACCCTCATTTGTCTTCTGTGTAACACTGAGCAAGTCACTTAAAAGTTTACTATTAAAATCCAGAAATGCACTTCTTTGAGTACCATAACATCGCATATATGGCTTCAAACTGTTGTTAAATTCAAAATAAAATTAGCAAATGTGCAATACCGATATCCGGATAGCAAATGCAGTTCAATGGTAATTTTTTCCAAAACATCGCATACTGAAAATCGGCTTGAACATGTTTCAAAATGCTGGAATAAAAACATTTTTATTTTTGACATTTTATTTCAATGGCATGATTAAATGAAGAAGTGCATTTCCAGGTTTTGATAGTAAACCTCACTTAACTAGGCATTGCTCTCACATCCCCTCTGAAAAGAGCTTCTGTGTCCACTGATCTGCACTACACAAGCACATTATCAATGCACAGGGTTACATATACAATTTATTGCTAGTTCAAATTATATTTAATTTAGATGTAGAACTGGCTACCGCTGTCTTAAAGCAGTCTGTTGATAAGTATGCATTACCAGTGAAGAATTGTGGAACACAAGTGAGATACTTTTTACCCAAAAGCAAGGTGTACATTTCTGACTACATACACAGAAAATTCCACTGTGGATGGTCCCACTGGTATTGATGACAAACAGCAAGCAATCATTTTACTCCAAAGTTTAATGAAGAAGTAAAATACCACAAATCCATACGTAAAAATACTTTTAAAATCAGAAAAGTTGAGCATATGCTTTCATCTTTCATAGGTTCATAGGTTCATAGGTAGGTACTAGGTTGGGCATTTATAAGCCTAGCCAGAGTGTGTCTGCTTTCGCCACCCCATTGATTAAGTAACTGATCTTCTGTCAAGCAGAGCCAATGAAGTGATTCCAGGGGTGTATTTTCTGTTACCCATCCACTCGTCAAGGTTTCTCTTGAAGAGTGTTAGTGAGGGACTCTGCCTGATGTAATTTAGAATTTTGTTCCAAAGCATGGGGAGTCTCTGTGACAGGAATCTATCCCTCCAGCATGTTCTATTTATTGTTGTGGCGAGGTTTAGTTCACTAGAGCTCGTGGCTCGCAGTGGCTTGGATTTCTTTAGGTGGAGCATGTCCATCAATTCTGAGTTGGACATGGCTTTGTAAGTCAGGCAGAGATCACGTCTAAGTAAGGGATATGCCACTGAGTACAACTGGAGTTTTTTCAGTCGGGCTGCATAGGACATATGTTTGAGGCCAGTAATCCTCTTGGTGAGGTACTTTTGTGGTCTTTCCAGCTGTTGGAAGTGTCTTGTGAGATACATCCCAAATGGGGCATTGTACTCTATGATGGGTCTAATGAGTGACGAGTAGAGGGGCTCTATAACCTCTTTATTTCTAGATGCAAACCATTCAGTAATTAGATGGGCCACATAGAAGGATTTCCTAACTACTTTGGCATTATGATTGTCAAAGGAGAGATTACTATGTACCTGGGTCCCCAGATCTCTTATTACCTCTTCTGTATTAAGGGGGCTGCCACCTATGTGGTAATTCGTGGGTGTTTTGTTTTTCTCAAATGTGATGACTATGCATTTTTTGGCATTTAGCTTGAGGCCATGACTTTGACACCAGGTGTCTGTCTGAATAAGGCCCATTTGGAGGATGTCCGTGTCAGACAGTCAATTATGGCTCCCAGTTTACAGTCATCGGCAAACTTGGTTAGCCATAGTCCTCCTGTGTTTGCTTGTACTTCTGAGAAGTATATAACGAACAGTAGGGGTCACAGGACCGAGCCTTGCGGGACACCACTTGTGACTGATTTAGAGTCGGACCTGGAGCCCGCTATTCTTACCTTGTGAGTTTTGTCTGTAAGCCAGTTGGCAATCCATCTCGTGACATAGGGGTTTATGTTCAGGATGGTGAGTTTTTCTGTAATACCTGAGTGGGGAATGGTGTCGAAAGCCTTGGCGAGGTCAAGGTAGGCTGTGTGAACCACCTTTCCCTCATCTATGGCCTTGGTGACTGTCTCAAAGAAGTCAACCAGGTTTAGTAGTCATGATCTGCCCTTAACAAAGCCGAAATGGGTCAGGTCAAGTGTTTGGAAGTTCCCAATGTCTTTGTTAATGAGTTCCATGATGATGCACTCCATAGCCTTGCAGACCAGGCTAGTCAGGCTTATGGGGCGATAATTACCAGGGTCAGTTGTGGCTCCTCCTTTGTGGAGAGGAATAACTGTTGCTGTGCACCATTCTATGGGCACATAGCCTGTGGAGAGGCTGACGGTGAACAGCATGTTTAGGTGGGGGGTTAGTTTGTTCTGTAGTTCGTGCAAGACGCACCCTGGGACACCATCTGGTCCCATCAAGGCTGTGTTTTTGGCTTTTGAATGGGCTGTTTTCACCTGTGCATCTGTGATGATTTTTGGGACACTACACTTTTCCGGTATTGTTGTGGGCCCTTTTGGAGGTGAGAGTGGGGTGAAGTTTGCACTGAATCTATCTGCCAGGATGTTGGCAATATCAGTAGGTTCAGTATATTTTGTGCTATTTTGCACTAGTTCAGTGCATATCTGCAAGTTGCCACTTAGATTCTTAACATAGCTAAAGAAGTCTTTGTGGTTATCTTTTGAATCCTTGGCTATATTTCTTTCGAAGTTAACCTTGGATGATTTCATGAGGGACCTTAGTTTCTTACTGATACTGATCAGGGATGTCTTTCCTTCTTGGGATTTGCTTTTTTTCTGAACTAGTTTCCTCCTTCTATTGTACAGCCTGTTTATTGCAGGGGTCCATCAAACTGGTTCCCTTCTCTTAGAGGAGTGAGTCTTGGTTTTGCTAGGGATGGCACAATCCATGCATCCTTGAAGGTGCTCATAGAGTTCATTTGTAAAGGTTTCTGCATCTTGGGCAGCGTTATCCTTTAGTGTGGGGGCTATGAAACTTACAACCTCTGTCGTAAGTAAGGTGAAGTTTGCTTTAGAAAAGTTTTTTACTGTGGTTTCCTTAGTTGGGGGTGTTGTTGGGGTGTGGACATCCAGAGTGATTCATTTATGGTCTGATCTAACCAGTGACGGGTTGACCTCCGATGTGGAACACCTGTTGCCAGTGTAGGTGATGACCAGGTCCAATATGTTTACACCTCTGGTAGGGGAGTTTATGAGCTGATCTTGAGTTGATGAATTCCAGGAAGCGCTGGGCCTGGGAATTTGTACTCGAGTAGTTTTCCCAGTGAATGGTAGGGTAATTGAAATTGCCCAATATCAGGGTGTTCGGTAGTTCCTTCATGTTTTCCAGTGTCTCCAGAAAGGTGGAGTGGTGGTCCTGGGTCATGGAGGGTGATCTGTAGCAGGCCAAAATTTGCATTGCAGATTTGCCCGATGTTAGTTGCACAGGGATGATCTCAGAGGTATCATGCTGTGCCACTAACCTGGAGGTGTAGGTATCCTTGATGAATATGGATACACCCCCTCCTTTTGTGTTTTGGTCCATGTTCTGTGGCCAAAACAGGTGGTATGAGTTGTAGCCCAGTAGTGCTGGGGTGATCTCTGGAGCCTTGAACCAGGTTTCAGTTACTGCAGAGATGTCGATGTTCTCCATACTGAGGAGTGATTCGAGCGCTTGTATTTTGAGATTTAAACTCCTGGCCTTGAGTAGCATAATCCTCAGTTTTTTGTTAATTGTGCTGTTTACGGAGGTGGGTTTGACTTTTGAGCCTTGCCTAAAAAAGACACTATGGGGGCAGCAAGAGCCTTGGCCAGTATTTGAAAGCCTAGGGGTGACAGGTGCAAGCCATCTCTTGCGAAGCAACGCAGCTTGTCGAGCATGTTGTCCCAGGCTGACAGACACTGGATCCCCTTTGAATGACACCAGAAGCTTAGCCAATTGTTGAAATTGATATTTTTTTTTCTTTATACTGAGGTATCATTCTTGGTGAGAGCAGGATGCTACTCAGGGTCAGGGTCATACCAGCCTGGGCTGCATGATCAGAGAGCTCTTCCATGTCTCTTTTCATGTAGTCCAGGGAAGTACATCTCAGGTCATTCACACCAACATGAACAATGACAGAGTCATATTTGTACTTGTTCTGGAGTGACCTGAGTGCTTGTGTTATGTGGTGGATTCTGGCTCCTGACAGGCAGCTAACAGTAACCTTCTGCTTGTCCAACCTAGTGAGTGGGACTTCAGTGTGCCTGTTTATAGAGTCACCTATTACTAGTGTGTTAGATATGTTATTTCACCTTAAGGGCTGTGATCGTGCAGCACACTGATTTTGTGTTTTATGTGTTGTCTGGTTTGTGATGGGAAGTGAAGGTTGTTTGGGTGTGTGATTTGGAGGTCTCTGATGCTTTTGCGGGTTTTTATTTAGAGCCACCAAGTATGATTTTGTGTATTTATGTGTATTTTTTGCCAGTGCTGTTTTAGTAGGTCTGTGTGTAACTGGAGGTGTGGTGCAAGTGTTAACCTTCTCCTCTTGACTGTCTGTTCCAGTCTTGGGTGGAGACAGCTTAGCTTCCAGTTTGGCTGCATAATTGCATCTCTCGCATATGTTAGTGTTTTTTGGTAGGAGAAGAGGATTATCTGTGTACATGAGACAGTTGTAACATTGCCTCAGGATACCCAGATTCACCAGCTGGACTGGAGAGTGCACCTGAAGTTGCCCTTTGGTCATGCATGAATAGTAGCATGACCTGCTTAGTTGCTTGGTTGTTGAGGGGTGAATAAAGAGACTTGACCTGCTGGGCAATCAGTGTCAGGGTATATTAGTGCTTGCTATTAGGTCTGAGCAAGTGCTGGGCTGTAAGATGCTTTTTGAGTGCTTAGGTTGAGAGTTAGACTAGTTTCAATTGAAAAACTGAAGAGGAGACTTAGAAGAGCCGGGAATAATTTAACCATAGCTAACTGGCACTGCCTGATGCGCAAAACCATGCAAACGTGGTTTTTATAGTAGGGGAAATGAAAGAGATAGAAATTAGCCCAAAATGGCCAATAAACTACTAATGTCTGGGCTGGAACCACTCCTCCAGGGACAGATAGGTTGCTCAAAGCTCCCCTCTCTCACAGGTGAACAGAGAAACTTCCATCTATCCAAGTAAGGTATGGGCAACTCAGAAACTAGTATCACAGCCCTGAATTCAGCACTAGCCTGAAAACTGGACTATACTAGCTTAGAAAGGCCAGAAACAAGAATTTTTTTGTTTTTTTGTTTTTTTGAAAAGATAAGGCAAAAACAGTAAAAAATACACTTAAAACAGCTTTAAATGACTACAGACGATCAGAAAAGGCTATCGCACTTTAGTGTGTAGACTACAACAGTTAAACAAATTATTTAAACAAAAACAACTTTTAAAAGTGCAGGCAGTCAAATAAGTACAATATGTGAAAAAAAACAAGCTTTTAAATCACAATGAACACTGGAAAATCTGCATTTAAGCGGGAAACAGTTAAGTACAGCAAGAAAGTACAGAAAACTGATAATCACTCCAAAGTCTCTCTTCTAAGTTAGAAGGCTTGTATCAGTTTAAGGCTTTCTAGTGCTACCCAGTAGGTTAGTTACAGGAAAGATGGGAAACAAGTGCAGATGTGGTCTTTTAAACCAGAAAGTTGAAAGAGACAGACAAACTGTCCAAATGGTCAATAAACTACAATTTCTGTCTGATTCTGATCTGTGAAATATATTATCTGTGCAATATTTTGGGTACTGGCAAAGACATGTAAGTGGAATAGTCTTGGTGCATGTCATTGCACTTGTTACTGCACTGCATAAATGTCTTATTGTTGTTACTGATGGATTAGCTTTAGTATATGTTATTGTTGTATTAATATTATCAGTACATGTTGTATGCACATTGAGTTTGAAGTAAAGCAATTTCATTCAGTTGCACTGTTGTGCAGTCTGAATGACAATAAAGTTCACTTTGACTTTGAAATAACCAGTAGTGCCACTAAAAATATCCTCTAGGCCACCAATTGTATTGGATACAATTGGGATATATGGGATGGCTAGGCTTAAAAAGGCCCTTGTGGTCGTTAGCATAGAGTATACCTATGAACCTATATTGACCATTGTCATGTGTGCTGTGTGATGTTGGAGAAGAGGAGGTAGCAGTGGGGGTGTTCCATATTTACATATCCCCAGAGTCAACAAAGTGGATTATGTGTGGTCCAGGAGAAACATGGTTCTCTACTCACACTTCAAGGGCCAAAATACTGATGGCTCAAACTGCAAAAATGAGAAAATTAAAAGCTATTCATTTGCACCCACATATAGGGATTTGCTCCAGACCATTTACTTCAAAATATACTACATTTAGGGTTTCTGCACATCAAAGGAAGTGGTAATCACAGACTCTGTTTTTGCAGTTCTGAGAGTCAGACTTTCAGTGCTCACAAGTGTGACTGGTGCCTACAAAATACATTAGAATAAATGCTGATCACCAGATGAGGTACATACCTCAGACTCAGAGGTGATCAACCTCCTGAGTACAATTATTTTTTATGTCTGCTCTATATCACTGCTGCAGAAAATGCAAAGGTTACCTTCCAGAACTAGTGGAATTATACTTGCAGTTTTCTTTTGGGTGGGTCTATATTACATAGTCAAAGGAACTAAAAGTCGACTACTCTTTCAATGACACATATGTCAAACATACAGTTGAGCGAATGGCCACATCATCGATTTTTTTCTAAGGGAAAAAAAAAAATCGGTAGGCCAACTATGCACGACACAATATCACAAAGACTATGAAGTGGGGGGCATTGCCCCTCACATCCCCCAATGTGGGAGTTTGTGCCCCCACCCCCTAACTAAATATACTAACTCCAAGATCACACTACAGTGGGAAAATGGACAGATCTAAAACAACGGGCAACTGATTTTTTCCCCTGAAAAAAAATTGATGATGTGGCCGTTTGCTCAACTGTACATTCGACACATATGTATCGATGAAAGGGTAGTCGACTTTTAGTTCCTTCGACTACGTAATTTAGACCAGTTTTAGGTAGTGTCTGCTTCCATGTCCCACTTCCAATAATCTCCAGTACAACACAGAGATTTAAAGTAATTGTTTTTGACAGGATCACACCTGCAGTATTTTTTGGGTAGCATGTACCTCTATGACCCACTTGCTCTAGCACTCTAATAGTACATGCTTTATTGCCCTAGACCAATGTGGCATAGGCTATCAAATGAATTTCTGGATACCTTAATCTGCACACAGTGGGGTGGGTTTACGTTTGAGGGCTCTGATATTGCTCCATATCTTAAAATCCTTGACTTTTTTTCATACACCATAAATAGAAACTTACATTATTTATTCTTCTTCCTACCCCAGTCTCCCCCCACCAAGTTTCCTAATGTTACAGCTCTGTCCCTCCCCTTTACTAACATTTGTCTAACAAGTTATTCTATAGTTGTTCCTTTTCAGTAGTGCTTTATTGTATATATCATTATTACATTTATTTACTGGACCATATAGACCGTTATTAAAGATAATTTTCTGCTGCTTCTGTATATATTTTTATCATACTTGTATGTTGGACAGTGCAGAACAATAGCACAGATTTGTTACTATTCAATCTGTTTTAGTTCCTGTTTAACTCTAACTATTCCTATCAAGTTATTGAACTGACTACAATTACATTTTTAAATAGACTATTAGTTGTTACTGATACTTCATTTGGATTAAGGTGTGCCTGAAAAGGGTCCAGTCCTTGGACCAGTGTGCTTACACATTTAACAAATTATAAATAACAAACATTAAATGTGTGTGTGTGTGTGTGTGTGTGTGTGTGTGTGTGTGTGTGTGTGTGTGTGTGTGTGTGTGTGTGTGTGTGTGTGTGTGTGTGTTTGTAGGGGTAAATGGAGGTCTGCCAGTGAAGAGCCACTTTGATTTCAGCTCCTCTAATCATTTAACATCTGTTAGGAAATACAAGCCATGTTGTCTAACAACTGCTTCCCAGGCAGAAAGTCCACTGTTTCCTTGTTGCAAGATGACGTGAATAACAGTATAAAATGAGAATCAGGCGGAGATAATAAGCAGCTGAGTAGCACTTCCTGGAAATAATTTAGGATACAACAAAGCAGTAGATGTGCTTTTCATCTCTGTGTAAGAATCTAACATTGCAGATTGTTTGCTGATAGACTGTCATCAAACACTTACAATAAACAGAGTTAGTTTAGTATTTGCTACAACCCACAACTGACAGGGAAGTACATCAGGTTTTGCAGGTCAAACTCAGTAACTACCTGATGCTGATCAGATCATTATTTTATTGTAAGGCTGGTGAGGCTGGCATAAAAACAGCAGTGTATACATAAAAAGAGTACATGCTTTTTCCAGGGTTTTCTTGCAGTGGTACATAGTGTTTGCAGATGCTGTTCTTTGCTCAGTATTCTATATATCAAGTACCAGAAGCCAATATTCCCACTTGTTTGGTAAACTGTTATTTGAAGCTCCTGAGTCAGGGAGTATTATCAGGAGTTAGGAGTGGCATTGTTTTACTAATGCTGAATGCCTCAAACTTTGCTGCCATTTTCTTATCTTACAGATCTAAAAATTAATGTGGAATGAGCCAGTTCAGTTGTTGTAGAGGGATAAAGTCCTGATTACAGTTCAAGTGACTTGTTTGATTAGTGACTTGTAATTAAATTGGGATGAGCCAGTTCTGTTGTCATAGTGAGATAAAGCCCTGATTACAGTTCACGTGACGTAAATTTGATTAATGACTTGGAATTAAAGTGGGGTGAGCCAGTTCTGTTGTCATAGAGGGATAAAGCCCAGTCAAGTGACGTAAGTTTGATTAGTGACTTTTAGGCACTTGCTGGAATTGACAAGAGGAAGGGAGGCATGATGAGCTTTTGCCACCTCCCCTCTCTTTGTGGGGTGAGCTTAATAGATTGCCTGGTTTGGACACTCAGTTCTGTGCTGGAGAGTTTAGGAGACTCCAGTGAAGTGCTGGCTTTGAGGAGCTCATTGCAGTTTTGAGGGATTATTTCAGTTGTAGAAGTAACACTACCTAATTGATGCCCATTGTACAACAAACCCTGGGGTAGCTTACTGAGCACATAGGGTTAGGGATGAAAATATAAAATCTTACCTTTGTGGGTGATGGTACTGCTCTCCACTGCCTTGTATTCACACGTACAGAAAGAAATGGGGTGTAGGGCTCTTATCTGTCAGAGAATAAACTGACTTATAGATGGAGCAGAGGAGGAGTCTTAATGTTTATATATAGAGGAGGAAAAAACACAAGCACCATAGCTGAGACCACACTTAGATGCAACCATCTCAATGAGTGAACATGAGCAGCATGACTGAGATCACACATACAGATCACTGAGTGACCATCAGCACTACGGTAGAGATTACACTTAGGTGTGTGCAGCTTGGTGAGTGACCATCGGCACTATGGAAGAGATTACATTGAGGTGTGTGCAGCTTGCTGAGTGACCATTAGCACTACAGCAGGGATTACATTGAGATGCATGCAGCTTGCTTAGTTACCATCAGCACCATAACTGAAAATTTACTTAGATGCACAGAGCTCCGTGAGTCACCATACGCACCATAACTGAAAACACACTTAGATGAGTACAGCTCCCTTCTTTCACTTACTCTGTTTTCCTTTCATTCTAAAAAAGCAAACTCACAGGGCTTGTATTGATGGATCTAGCAAGAATTTCACTCCATTTGTCACTCAGATTTGTTAATTGACCTCAGTCTTTATGGTCTAATTAAGCCTACATTATATCTGATTAATAGCTACCCATGCAACAAAACATTTAGAATATCAACCGAGGAGCATAAGTTACAGACACAACCAATAAGTACAGACATACGTCAAAGGGTAGAACTTTGACCCCTTCATTTTGCCACAAATAATTGCTTGTATCCTGATTTTGTACTTTGGGTCTCAGTTCAGTTGCATTTATTTAATGTATTTTATATATGAAACAGTTAAAGTGACAGTCACATTTTATTATATTTGAAAAACGTATAGCAAACCAGCTAGGGCATTCCTTTTCACCTTCAGTTACTCAACTTTGAGAAGGGATTCTGGTTACTAGAAAGGGGCTTGGTGTTAGAATAGGATGAAACAGCTGATGACTAACATTTTGATCCAGATAGGATGATTTGAGGAACTCACTGCCTATGTAACCTATGGTATGGAACAGAAGCTTCAAAGACTGATACTTCAAGCAGAGGAGGTGAGAATTTCCTAATATCATTGGAAAAATGCACCCAAAGGTAGGGACCTTGATCTGCTGCCACATTAATGAAAGTTCCCAGCCACATCTGCAACCCTCCCTTTACATTTCATACTATGAGCACCACAAAATTGACTTCTCTAGGAGTTAAAACACTCACCTAAATACTGGCTAAATCTGGAGGTGCTCAGTAAGGAGCAATTGGGAGATCTGGTGTTGCATAGGATACGAACCAGGGATATAGCGAAGTAGGTCAGGTGGGGAGAGAAAGCAAAATAAAAAAAATAAAAATAAAAAAAAACAACTTGGCATGATATCAATTATGCAGTTCGAGATTTGGATTAAATGTGAGTAAACCAACTTTTTGCTTGTCATATCTTGGTTAAAGTTGAGTGGTGTATTCCTGTACAGACATGTGATGCAACATTATAAAGGTTGCAGGCACCTGAAAATATGGCTTGACCCTTCTTTGAATGTCCAAGCTCATATCCATCAAACAGTGAGTAAAAACACTGTCATCTCTTGCCATGTGCTATGGTGTTAACAACCTGTTAACAAATAATGCAAAACAGATATGTAAGAAGGGTGTATTAATTTCACTGTTGGATATGCCTTTCCTCTGTCTGCTTGTACCTCAAAAAATAATTTAAGCAGGCTCCAACCAGCTAGGTAAAATAAAATCTGTTAGTGCATGAGTGATGCCTCAACAAACTTGATGTATTACAATGCTTTTTACAATGTCTGGTTGCCTATTCAGGGAGATCATATATTGCTGTGCAGGGCCTGCCTTTGGTCAACTGATGCTCTAGGCAAAAGGTTTCCAAAGCACCTCCCAGCACCACTCGCTGCCCCCATCCTGGTCTACCTACACCATCCAGATTACTGGAAAAGTGCTCCTGCTAGACTGGTGCCCTAGGCAGCCGCCTAGTTTGCCTAAGGCTAGATATGTTGCTGTGTCTTAACTATTCAGACCTCGCATTAGAGAAATAAAAATAGTGAGGCTAGAGTTCATCACATTTTTAGACCACCGTAACTTTATAAATAAAAATGTGATGAATCATGTAGTGTTGATTAGTGAGGTTACCTGATTTTTATCGCCAATTTCTCAATCTGTTTAGTTCTTCCACTTGTCTTTTTATCTACAGGAACTACTAATTTGTTTGCATTGTGACCCTGTTCTTAATAGCCAAATTAAGCACAGGAGATTTTAAATATTATTATGTTTAAAGTTTAGAAAGTACACTGCATCTGGAAAGTCTATGACATGCCATTCTGAAACGAAATGTGTAATGCGAGTTCTCTGCTTTTCTGATCTGTACATTATTTCAGACAATAATTTGAATTAATTTCTGGCTGAGATTCATTCTGTCAATTTTCTACCAGATAGTATTGGTGCAATTTGATTCTGGAAAAGCGTCCTTATAATGTGAACCTTATTTACTTGGTAGTGAGAGTTCTGACCTTTCTTGCTTCTCATCTGTGATAGTTTAAACTTACTTGTTAACTTCATTCCTGTTACGTTTTCTCCTTCATTTGTGAAAGTTTCAATCATTTCAGTTTAATATCCATCTCCATCCACTTCAGTCCTCCTCCTGATTTCCTTCCTAGGACAGTAAGTCCCACAACCTCCGTATCATTCCCCTAATTGACACCTGGCTAAAAGATGATTCTCCACTTTCCCCTATTCCTACCAGTATCGATTCAATACATGCCAATAATTTCCTAGGCAAATATGGTAGTGGCATATACTTCTTCCCAAAAAGTACTATAATGCTGAAATGTTAACTCCTTCCATATCCACACTCCCGAAAATATTCTAAATGTATAATAGTTAAACTGTCTTTAGTTCATGCAGTTAATGTTTGTTTGTCCTCCATATAACCCCACTGGAGTTTTCACTATGCATATTTAGCTACCACTTGTAATTTTTGCTCCATGGATCTATAAAAGTAAACTTATTCTTCTGCAGGATTTTAACCAAGACTGGTTATAACTTTGATGTACTGATATTAAACAAAGCATAGGCCTTCTTTATCTCAATATATTTCTGAACCCACACCCCTCATTTCATACTCCCCCAAAGAGAACATTTTTGACAGTCATCTCACTAGCCCACCTCATAAAGGCTGCTTAACACAAGTCCTGCTTACTTCTCTGTAACAACCAACCTCTTCTTTCCTTGGCATTTTAAACAATTAGTACTTCCTACTGTACTGTCCGATGCCAACAGTTTCCTTATAAACACCAATCATCTGTAATAATTTCATCTTTTAATAATGTAATATCATTCCATTGTTTGAATGTTAAGGTATGTTTGTAATGCTGTAATAAGAATTTAACTTTTATTTTCTTCTACATTTTGTTATTTCCCGTGTATTTTTGTTATTCACTTGTTCTTGCCTTTTTCATGGCGTAAAAGGTCACTCAATCAATCTACCTGCTGGTTACCAAATGTAAAAAATGAGCT
>NC_056733.1:459655114-459660114 GCF_019279795.1 Protopterus annectens | reverse complement strand
ACCTCCAGAATTTCTGTGTATTTCTCACATGTCTTCTGAAATCCCATTATTGTTTTAACCTTTACCACTTCATCTGGCAGGGTGTTATACTTCTGTACCACTTTTTTTTTCTGTGATGAAAATCCTCTTCACTTTTTTTTCAATTATTATACTTTCTCTAACTTCAGACCATGATATCTAGTCTTGAAACAGCTTATCTTTGTTAGAAAATATTATATTTTTTGTTTTATTATTTTTGTGTTTGAATTCTAAAAGTATGCCTTTGTCATATCTCTTGTACGTACCACTTAACTCGTGCATGAAATACATAGTCTCTTACAACCCTTTCATAAGCGAAAGTGCTTACCGTTTGTTCATTAAAGTCTACTATTTTAATTAATTATCGTGGTGAGTCCGAAGTTTTGTTCTACTATTTATCTTATCTTTTACTGAGGACTCTTCAGCTGGAGTTGGTCTTTCTTTGTTTTTGATATTCAGTTGGTTTGTTTTATATACTCCAGCACACGGGAATGGCAAACTCTAACATTGAATTGGATTATAATCCGGAACCGAGGAACATTTCTAGTGAAACTCAGTGGACTGTTATCACGGGACATTCCATAAATCCTTTATTGGCTCTGGACTTTAATGTGCCTATCTCAGCATCTGTAGCTGAAACAATTGACAACATCGAAGTTTTCAATATGAAGGTAAAACAACTTGAAAATGATTTGTTTAAGCTTCAGCACCTAATTTGGCAACGCAAGCACATGGAGGCTTGCCTTCATTTTAAGTTAATTCCTAGAGGCATGCGTATACTGTGCATGCCGACATATGGCGATAGTCATCCTGCCCTTTTAAAAAAGTGGCAGGAGATAAACCTAGAAGCTGGCTTTAAGTATGTGCAACTTTTGATTGATTACTTTAGCCCTTTAGAGAATCAACTATTGACCCAAGTTAATAAACTCAATAAGGAAATTAAGGACAATTTCCGTGAAGAATTTTGTCAAAAGAGACTTGAATATATTTATGGACAAGTTAATAATTATGCCCTAAAATTACAACAAACGAAGCACAAGAAACTGCAGCGTGACTACAGGGATTTCTCTACCGGTGGTGTTTTCATTTGGCCGAGGTGAACAGATCGTGCTTCACAGGTAGAGAACCCTGTTCGAAATCCTGTGCCTCTTGAACGTACGTTAGTTGCACCGAATCCAATTGGCTCCTCATCTTCTGTTCCAGCTGTTGCTCCTACTGGTGATGTCTCAGATGAAGTGTTCACTACACCACCGGAACTACCAATAGTTCCTGACTCAGCTATGGCTTTTTCCACGCCGCTGCCTAACCAGGAGGCAAACCGTAACATGGGGGCACAGAGAAGCCTGGGAGCTGTACGCAAGTCTGCTGTTACTGATAATTCACATTTTTTACCGCTTCCCATCAGAAAGATCGTTTTTCCACGGGACCGGTCAGACAGCTGGGAAAGGAAAAAATGCAAGTACTCGGGGGAAACAACTGTGCACCAAAGGAGAAGGCAGAGACCCTAGAACAGCTCTTTTTTAATTTATCAAGGTATGTTCTTACACCTCAAGATATGAGCCTTTTAAATAAAGGGCTTTCTTTTGTCCCTTCTCAGGGAAGTGTTCTGACAGACCTATTGACAGATATCCTTATGTTTGGGAGGGCTATAGCCCTCAAACTTTACTTTAAAGTCAATACAACTGCAACAGAACACCCTAATATACCAATGATTCCCCTGCATAAGAAGAAAAGTACTTTTTTTCCGCCGATACCAGGACACATTGACTGTTTTATCAAAACTTGTGAATATGACTTGTATAATTATTTTTATGATGGTAGCAGGAAATGTGCTTATTTCAATATGTCTAGTGAGGAGAAAAAATCTTTAAATAATTTTATTAATGATCCCTCACTGACGTTGAGACCCGCAGATAAGGGTGGGGGCATGGTATTATTTGACACTGAGTATTATGTATCTCTCATGTTTAGCATGTTGAATGATGATTCCACATATATAAAGATAGACCATGGAAGGTTGTTGAAAATTATTAACCACATTCATGATACATTATATGACCTACTCATGTGTCGACAGTTTTCTAAAGATTTATATGACTTTTTCCATAATGAGCATCCACATACACCTGCTATTAAAGGTTTACCAAAGATGCACAAAGATGTTTCTCCCCCTCCATTACGGCCAATAGTGTCAGGGGAGAAATGGGCCACTGAAAATATTTCCATCTATTTGGAAGACATATTAAAGCCCATTGTTACTGCAATTCCCAATATCCTAAAGGATACCTATCAACTTTTAGAATTTTTAGACTCAATGAATACGGAATTAATAAAAGGACAACATTTGCTAGTCACGATGGATGCCCAGAGTCTATTTACTTGTATACCTAATGAAGACGGCATACAATCAATAAGGGAATTACTACAGATATTTCCATCTTTTGATAGGAACAAGGAAATACTCATATGCCAATTACTAGAATTGGTGTTATGCAATAATGTATTCACATTCAGGGGTGCCTATTCCTACAGGAGTCAGGTGTGGCTATGGGCACCTCCTGCGCTAATACATATGCCAATTTGGTAATGTATCAATGGGAGAGGGAATTTGTCTTTAATCATCAGTGGTTTGATAAGATCCTGCTGTACAGGCGTTTTGTGGATGATATTTTAGTTGTTTGGGATGGAACCCCAGAAGAATTTAACCTTTTTAAGGAATACCTTGAGTCAACAACTGATTTTCTAAGATTCACTGCAGAAACATCCTATGACTCTGTGAATTTTTTAGACGTTACCCTAGACATTAGAGGAGGTAGATTGATTTCTAATCTACACAGAAAGGCATGCTGGAAAAACACCATTTTGCGGTTTGACAGTATGCACCCTCGTCATGTTTTTAGTGGTATTGTCAAGAGTCAGTTTTATAGAATTTTGAAACTATGCAAAGATAAAACTGATCTGACTCTAGAAGCTAATAAAATGGAAAAGATCTTTATGGAAAGGGGCTATGATAAAAATTTAATAAAATACACCAGAGCACAGGTTCTGGGAGAAACTTTACCACTTAGTAGGGAAGCAAGGTGTGGGCGCTTGTATTCAAAAATGTTCTAAGAATACAACAGAAAGGCTACATTTTTTAACCACTTATACTAATGACTTCTTTTATATAAGAAAGATCACTATTAACAACTGGAAATTTTTGACTACAGATGCACATACATTACAGCTTATAGGTGAAAGTCCATTATTTACATATAGAAACAATAAAAATCTAAAAAGGCTTCTGTGTGATAGATCAAATGTTGAGCAAGTAGTAAGACCACAATGGGACAAGAGGTATGGCACCTACCCTTGTAACCACTGCAGCTATTGTAAATATATTTCTAAGGAACAGACTTTCACACATCCTATGGTTAGCCTCTCATTTGTACCTAGATTTGAGGCTACCTGTGAAACGTCGGGTTTGATATATTTAGCTACATGTGAATCCTGCTCTGTTTTCTATATAGGTCTCACTAAGAGAAAATTAAAAAACAGAATTTATAACCACCAATATGACATCAAAAATAAAAATGAACTGAATGCCCTGGCAAGGCACATCATGCTCCATCCTGACCACTCTTTTGTGTTCAGGGTGTTACAGGTTGTAGAACAGAGCAAGAGAGGTGGAGACTATATGAGCCATTTAGAACTAAAAGAACTGCATTGGATTTTTAAACTAAGGGGACATCATCCCCCAGGTTTGAATATGTATGTTTCCCTGAGGTCCTACCTCGGTTCACGTAGATAATGTTTAATTCAAGTATAACTAAACGGAGTTTGCTTCTACATATTTTTATATATTCATATATTTTATTTTTATACACTTGTATACTTTAATGAAAGCAAGGTTTTTGAGGTTTCAACTTGGTTTCAACCATAAATATATAAAAGCCATTACATATAGCTTAATTTACTTATATAAATTGCAAGGTACTTACATAAATACATGTTATGAATTTGAGTTGAATTAATAAAGCTATGATATTTCTTGATAGAATATATTAGTGGAGCTTATAACAATGTTTGATGTAGGTATTTTATTTGTTTGTTTATTATATAGTTGAGTTGATTTTGCATCATTTAATATATTTATTTATATATTTATATCTATATATTTTTTCTATACATTTTAACATAAATCATGTATTATATTATATATATATTTTTTTTATATTAATTTAAAATATGTATATATTTATTTAAATGATGAACGGATTTTTAGCATATCGTATGAATTCTAAAGCTTTTCAATAGCTTTAAATGAGTGCACTCATCTATTGCATACTAGTTGGAAAAGCATGCTCTGCTATAAGAACTAAGCATTGCAAGTTACTTCTTTAAATGGCCAATTGATTGATTGTTTAATTAATTATTTAATTACAATAATGAAGTGGATGTTTGACTATATATAAGCACACAGTTTTAGTATTGATGTCATGGTCTGAAGAAGCGTATTTCTAAATACGCGAAAGCGCTTACCGTTTGTTCATTAAAGTCTACTATTTTAATTAATTATCGTGGTGAGCCCGAAGTTTTGTTCTACTAACCCTTTCATAATGTTTACTGCCTTCCATTGGAACTTCTCAATTGTGTATGTTGTTCTAAGTAAGAGCTACAGGACTGTAAGGCATAGTCTTAGAGGGATCACTTAGCTCCTGTATTACGACACTGTTCCTCACTTTATCTTGAAGCCACTAGCAAAATCACTTATTTCAGAATCTGAAGTGATACATATAATTTCCTGCTCATGTTGGCTGGCAAGATAAAGTGTATTTTTATAGGAATGACGGGATTGATATTATATCAGGATGAACTGTTAGATCTCCTCCACATATATCGCAGCCTCTAAGTGGAAGAAATTTGGACAAAGCCAAAAATAATGGGGTGGGGGGCAAAGGCCCCCAAAAGAAAGTTGCTAGAATAAGAGGTTTTGTATTTGT
>NC_056733.1:459560114-459650114 GCF_019279795.1 Protopterus annectens | reverse complement strand
CCACACTTATTGTATAATTCTAATACAGATAGTAGTATTAACATACAATCTGTCCTAGCAGCAATGTGTCTTTTTTTTTTTTTTTTGTGCAATTAAACATAGTGTACTATTATTTCTAATACTACCTGTATGAGTAAAGTTTGGTATAACAACTCAGTAGACTAATCTGGGAAATATTTCAATAAGATTATTTTTGCTTATAAAAAAAGTATTTAAAATACCTAAAAGCTTTTATTGAAATTGAAGACAAAATTAACAGACTGAAAAGCATCATGGAGAAGTTTGTATCAAATAGCCATCAACCTACCTTAACCTGCACGTGGATTTTTATGTAATATCCAATTACTTTACCCGAGAACATTGTTAATTCTGCCAATTGTTTACTTTTTTTCTCATCTACGATTGTAAGCATTTTTGTGGATTCTAGGTAGATTGTTTGTTTGTTTTTTATTTCTGATTTTGTTGCACCTTATTTTTTTATTTCTGATTTTGTTGCACCTTGAACTGTGGTGGTGATGCGGTAGCGTTGTCGCCTCATAGCAAGACGTTGTCCCGTTCGATTCTCAGCTAGAGCATCTTCTGTGTGGAGGCATGCATGAATGGGGCATGCCTTCTTTGAAGGTTGCGCCTCAGGGCTGGTAACCCGGTACGTAAAAATCCACTACCAATCATTAGCGGGCCGGAGTTCCGCTGTGGCGACCCCTAACCGGGAAAAGCCGAAAGACACAGACAAACAATTTTGTTGCACCTTGAACAATTGAATAAAGACATTTTACCAAAAATGCATCCTTTTGCTAAGTGAACACACATAACAAAAGCTTTGATGGTCATTCACTCTGAAATAATTGCACATACTAGAATGTCTTGTAAAGAATAGATACACTCACTGTCCAAAAAAAAAAACACTTTAATAAATACCTTTGCATGGTGCAAGCCCTGCCACAGCTTGGGCCTTTCACACCAAATGTTACTTATGTATGCTAACACTGAATATGTTATATACCATTTATTGCACATAAAGGTGCTGTTTCATCGATCATACTTTTGGCCACCAGGAAGCAACAAATGACACATTCATTCAAAAAGTAGTAATCAGTCAGAGAGGGTGGAGTAATACATTCCGCAGTAGTGTATTGTGTCTATTTGATTTTATTTTTTATTTAACATTTGATGACCTGTTAAGTAAGCAGTATACGTGTGTGTGTGTGTGTGTGTGTGTGTGTGTGTGTGTGTGTGTGTGTGTGTGTGTGTGTGTGTGTCCATTTAGTTTGTCATATATGAAAAGGTGCTGTATCATATCTATTTATTTATTAATACTAATGTAGTGAAGGCTATCACTGTAAATAGGATGAAACTTCACCAACCAGATTATCCAGTCATATAAAATATATAAAATTACATTATGGTTCATAATTTTGGCGGTACTAGGCTGAAATCTTTAATTTAGATGGATAGTGTGGACAGTCCTGTTATGGTTTTTTTAATGTTTGCCTTCATTACTTACAGGACATATGTTTCCCTTTATGTAAGAGAAGGTTTAGAGGCTGACTTCATAAGTTACCACATTCTGTTAGACACAAAATATGCAAAAACATCATCTGCAGGACATTGGCAAAGGTTTAGAGTGACAGCTATTTAATGAACATGTTATTTTTAGAAATGAATACTGAAAGCAGGTTTGCAAGGCAGAGAGCGCTGTATGTCAGAAGGAGGCAAACTTCTGTATTGGGCAGCTACTGTACTTTTGGTGTTATGATATTGCTTTCTAAGGTAGATCTGAAGAGTCCAGTGTTTATTACCTACCAGAAACAAGTGTTTCATCATCTGAAACCACAGCTAAGCACTTAATGGTGAAGTTGAAAGATGTTTCAGTCCTATAAACAAAGCCTGGGCTTTCACTAACCAGCATTTCAACAGACTCCCTACATTTGTGTAGCTTATATTACTGAGTAAGATCTTGGAGTACTACTGATTTCTGTTACATCTGTGTAAACCAAATATGTGGTTAAGCTTCAATCAAAATTATGTAAAATATGTGCAGATGAATACAGACAACTTCATTTCAGATTACTGAAAACATTGTGTTGTAAATTTATACTTTAGGTCTCAAAATATTGCATTGGAGTAGAAAACTATAGCAGCAAAAAAGAAACAAAGATTTTTTTCAGCCCTGTTAGTGACACAAATATATATTTTTCTTTTTAGCTCTTCTGCTTTTACATGCTGCTCAGGCTGGAAACAACAAGGTGATGAATGTACAATACGTAAGTAATGCATTTATTTATACATTTAAACTTTTAGCAAGTCATTATCACTGTGCTGAAACTGGTTTGTCTGATGCTGTTTCTACTGTGAACTACGTTTCATTAATGTGTAGCAGATCTAAGAAAGGATTTTGAGATTAAATATACCTTTTTGAGTTTTTGATGAATTTAATACTATGTTTGCCAGTAAAAGACAGCAGGCTAAACAGATTAGCATACAGCTGAATGAATATTGTAGCCTTAATGTGGAATTCGTAAAGAAGAAATGCAGAAGTGCAAGGTTTTTACATGTGTGTATTTGCACTGAATGTTTCCATTTGCACAGCACAAATAAGATGCTGAAAAGTTGAATATAAGAAACTAGTTAAAAATAATCTCTAAACATAATATCAAATACGTAAATATTTTATCAGCTTGTTGTTTGATAAACGTAGTTTAGGTGGTGTAGGCACATAACTTGTGAGTATTTTAACACTGCTAGAACTCCCTTGAAGTTAGTACAAGCTCCTTATCAGTGTACCTTTACAATCCAAATATATTTGGAAGCAAATGCATCATATAAGAAACCTAAAGAGCACACAAACTTCAAAGTTTGTTTTTTTGTTTCTTCTTTTTTGTTATAGCAAACTAAGTTGAATGTTCTAGGAAGGAGAGTGTGCAAAAACTGAATACTTTTGGCAAGCAGTGCTAAATCTGAATCTGAATGCCTTCCAGGAATCAGCAGTGTAATTAGTATAAAATGTGTGTTGAAATCTAGAAACTTGAAGTATTTATTTATTTTTTTTCTTTCTAGAAATGGGAGTTCATTAATTGTTTGTAATGTAGTTTTGTTATATGATTTCTTAACTGTAAGCATCAGTTTTTAAATACTCTAATCACAGTCATAAGTCTCACGATAAAAGGAAAAGTGTTAACTGCAATGCTTTTAAATAAAAACAAGCTGTACAGTTACTTTCTTATTTAAAAAATTGTGAAGTCTGTATGTAAAGAATTTTACAACCATTATTATCAGGTTTGCAAAAGAGTGATGAATTATACACATTTGAACTGAACTGATATATTTTACCTCAAAACCGATCCCATAACAACTGAGAAGTGATTTTACTTGTTTATTTTCTGCTTAGAGTGGGGTACTGCTGTGATATTATAATTTCAAAAGCTCTGCTCTGTATTGTAGTAACTTCTTGCTTTTGAAACTGGTCTAGCAAGTTACCGTCTAGTGAGAAAATGGGCTACTCCTATTATATCTAGGAGACTTGTATAGTGGTCATAGTGTTTGGCCTGTGTGCTCTGTTATGCTCTACACCCATATTTATTACATAACTGTTCAGATCTGATGACATTTCAGTAATATTTACCATGAGGCCAGAACTCAACTTGCATGCAAACCCTTTGCTTTTTATAGATTTTTTTAAGACAGATATTCTACAGCTAACTGATGATATGCTGCAATTTAAGAACACCTTGTCCCTCAAGAACCCAGTAACAAACACCTCTACATTTACAGATAGCTTTTTTTCATACCTTACCTTGCTGCATGCATATAGACTTTGGTGTCATTCTAACAAAAATACAATGTTATGTTTAGAATAAACCCCTATGGGTAAACTCTGCCTTAAACAAACTATGCAATAAAAATCAGACACCTACTTGCTCTGAGAAGTAAACTGAATGCATTACACCTCAGAAGAGATTAAGCAAACAACTTAGTGCAAAATCAAGTTCTACAAAGATAAGTATGAAATGAAAGCTGCCATCAGCTCTGTTGGTGGATATTTAAATCCTTAGTTGTAGTATCTGTGGTGTTGTTTCTCCTACAGAGATGCAGAGATCAAGGAGGGCCGGGGCCTTCATGTCACAAATTGCAAGACATAGTTGTTTACATAGGTATCTACAGTGTCAGGGCTAACCATGTCATGGTATCCAAGGGTTTTAAGGCCAGTAATATTTTTAGTAAGGAACCTGTTTGTGTTCTTATATGCAGTTGCATTCACAAACGATACCTGTTATATATCTAATGACATCTACCTATATTAAGTCATGTCACTTGCAGGCTAATATAATTACTCAGCTACATTATCTTTGTTTTAGTTTGTTTGGAAATGAATATCACTGTAAAATAAAGCTACAAAAATGGATTACATTTGTTATTTCTATGCCTGTGTGCTTCTCTTTCTTAAGACAAATACTATTACAAGTTTATCATACAGTAATACTTAGAACAAAAACATATCTTAAGTTTAATATGTATTTATAGACTTTCATAACCTACTCATGTATTTTGTTTTATTTTATTTGCATTTTGTTGACTGGATTAGCCCCATACCTCTAAATGACTTAAGTGAAAGAAATCTGGACAAAATCAAATATAATGGGGTGACAAAAGCTTAAAAATATGAACACATATTACAGTCTGCTGTTTTAAACTTAGAAGGTTACTATAATGACAGGTGTTGCATTAATGTACATTTTCTGAAAGATACGGAGTCTTAAACTTAAATATATACATACATACAGATATTTCAAGCACGGGTGTTAATACCTTTCTAGCCTGCAAATGTACCAATATAGTTGTTCCCATAATAAGTGTCCAGACTGCTGTTAAAAATATCTAAGCTAGTGCTTGCTTTAACGTAATGTAATGTGGTAGTCTGCTCCATGCATCAGTTGCTCTCTCAGAGAAACAATTAATGCACTTCTAACTCCTAAATAATTTTGTACATAGGGTGTCTGATGACTCTGTACTACTTTTTGATAACCCCAAGCATTCCAAGAGGTAGCTGTCTCTAAATACCTTATATAGCTGAATAAGTTCTCCTCTTAAGTATCTATATGAGACATTGTACAAGTTCAGATATTTTAGTCTTTCATAATAACTTAAAATTTCACATCCATGGATGCCCTTGGTATATTTCCACTGTACTCTTTCCAGCTTACCTATGCATGTTTTCTTATAAGGTTTCCACATTGTTATTCCATACTCAATGTTGGGTCTAATGTAACTAACAAACAATGACATCATCATTTCTGATGTCCTAGTGTTTATAAATCTTTTTATACAACCTGTAATTCTATAACTATCATTAACCATGATGCATTGAAAAAGAGCCTGTGTTCTGAAAGCTTTGCTGTTATAGACTCTACCATTAAAGTGTATGAACGTTGAGTCAGTGGTCTTTATTTTATCACTAATCATTAACCAATTGGTTGCTGTGATTAGAAAAACTTAAAGCTGGATCTGTTCATATACCCAGATCCTTAAGTGAATAAACAGCCTCAATCACTGTGTGCTGTATTAAATATTCACCTTTCAAACTATGTCTCCCAAATGTCATATACTTAGTTTTTGATGTATTTATTAGTATACTATTCTCCTGTACCCAACTGGTCAATTTCGTCAAGTTAATTTGCAGACATGCTCTACCTGTAACGCATGTAATCAGTTTAACCAGTTTCAAGTCATCTGCAGACAGACTGTAGAACACCTCAGATGAAAAAGACAGATCAGAAAGATACAATCTAAACAAGTCTGGGCATAGGACAGAGCCCTGTGGAGCACCCTTACTCTAATCAAGAATTGTACCTGTCCATCTGTTGTATGATACGTGTCATGTCCTATTGGTAAGCCATGCAGCTATCCATCTTATCAAGAGTACATCAGTACCTTCCGGTTCTATTTATTGATCAATATTTTGTGTTTGCCCCTATTGATTGATGAAGTTAGATCTATGTAAATTACCTCACAGCACACATCATTCATATCTGTTATCATATTATAAAACATCATATTACAGATGTTTTAGAACAATATTTTCAACATATGCATGCTAATACAGGTTTCAAGTCCCAATCTTTCCAATTCTGACAATAATTTATCCAGAATTACATTCTACATTAATTTTTCACAACATAAAAGTAGACTTAAGTGTCTGTATGGCTCTGGATTTGTTCTAGTTCCCGTTCTCTTAAAGACAGGTTTAATAAATGCATGTCTCCAATCTTGATGAATTTCTCAATATTTATACGACCTAGTAAACAGTAAATATATTGGTACTGTAAGTTCTTGCTGAAGTATTCTTGGGTCATTATTACTAATTCTGTCTTCTCCCTGTACTTTGCTTGGATCCAGTTTGCATAGTTCTTTTACAATATAATCTAATTTGATTTCAGTATCTGAGGTTACTTGGATGTCACTGTGATGTCCCCTCTCTGGTCCAGTAATCAAGGAGCATGAATCCTCACTACTGACATTGTAGAAGAACATTCACTTGGAGCAAAAATGGATACACACAATATTTACAGATGCAGCTCTCTGCATCAAGTACAATTTCCCTTAAGAGCACAAAGGGACCACAATCAATCCAGGGGCTGGATTTGTCTCTCTCTCTCTCTCTTCCCCCACTCTCCAGGGTCCCAGTGAGACTCCCCACTGGAACAGCTGTGGATTTGAGTCCTCAGCTGTGTGTATAAGCCAAGTCCTCCAGCACCCTCTCTGTGAAACAAATGCTTCATGTCCCTGCTCCAAGCAGCTGACACGCACACTCTTTGAGATTTGATTTTTACACACACACACACACACACACACACACACACACACACACACACACACACTCACTCCTGGGGAAGGCTGGCACAGATTTACTAGCTCTGCCCCCTTCTGCCCAGACTATAAGGTAGTTATACCACCAGACACTCCAAAGTCAGCTTCTCTAAGGCTCTTACAAGGGTACCCAATTATACTGAGTTAACTTAATACAAACGGTCATCTGAGCAATGCAGTAAGGCTTTCAGCAGTGGCCACAGATTCATCAAACAGATATGAGTACTCTCAAAGGTTAAAACATTCTCTAAAGGACCAGCCACAATGTAAAGTTTAAATATATTTAATAATATATAATAAAATAACATGAAAATACTAAATATCTATTTGCAATAGCACCAGAGTTTCAACCACAGAAAATATTAAAATAACACAGATGAATAGATTCATACAGATACAGAAAAATAGTGCTTAACTAATCTCACTATATTTTCCTGACTAATCTAAAGAGTTACTATTCCTAGTCACTTACTAGCACAAGGCAAGATGAAGTAGGTGAGTGGTCTTCCTTTTTTATCAGGTCCCAAAAATAGACTGCCATGAGACTTAAGACCACCTAGTATTAAACATGATTTTAGTGATGTTTTCCAGAATTACATCACATACATCTGGCCAGCTGACTTCTGGTTCCCATTCAAACCCATTGCTAGAAACTGCCAGGATTTAGCACCTGTGTGTCAATAACACACACACACACACAAACACACACACACAGCCTTGCTAAGATCTGCTGCAGTTCCTGGAAGTCATAAAACCATAAAACATTTCTATTCTTTCTACAGAAGCTAATAAACCATACTTCTTACAGACATTGTTTCTCTAGCATCATTCAGAATTGGGAGATAACATCTTTATGGCCTAGGCCCAGTAATTTAATTTCTTATTATTTTTAAAGTTTGAGATTAACCTGTTCTCTTCCAGTATCCTCTATTAAAACATATACATTTAAACAGTTAAAATAATGCATGTACATTTCTTTTTCTACCCAGTAGGGCACACTGTTGATATGTTCTTAACATAAGCAACTTTAAAAATACATTTTCAACACAGAATTCTGTACAAATCATTCTGATATACAAATGACATATAGTTTTTTACAAAATTCCAGCTAGGTGTGCTGGCATATGTTACACATCCATTGCTCTACTTCTCCTGGCAGCGCTAGCAATACATCACATCATCACAGTCACTAAGACAACTTATTATCCCCTTTGTAGAGCCAAACTGTTGTGCATCATTTTTTTTAAACATACCTACAATCTGTTGTATCTGAGAATAAATTTTTAAATTTTAGAATCTACACACATTTTAACAATTTGTATGTCTTTATTCCTTCCACATCTTATGTATCTATGGTTTCCTATTATGCTCAATATCTTTATATAAATTTTCTTCATTTGTTTTCTTGAGCTTGTCTTACACTATGCTTAATTTGTTCATTCAGATTTTTTTATTTCAATTTTCAAAGTTGTAGTTTGATCATTGTTCCATTTCTTATACTTTTTGTCTCACCTTGATTATGTTTTTTGTTCTAATGAAAATATATCCTCCTGACATTTTATGCCTAGATGTGATGGTAAACATTTTTTGTTTTGATTTTTTTGCATTCAAACAATTTCTTTTTCAAAACTTCCAAATTCTGTAGTTTTTCCACTAAACACATCACTTCACACTATCACTATTTAGTGATTTCTGGTTCCAGTTATCATAAAACCACGTATTTTATTAGGAACATACCCAAAAACATGAGGACAAATCCTGGACATTTTGAAAAAAAAAATCTGAACAGGTGAGAGATATGGTTAGCCCTACCAGGTAATATTTATTTTCAGAGGGGATGCTGATTATAAATGTAACATTGTTATTTCTGTTTTGCCTACGTATTGATAGTAATTATACCTTAAGTACACATACTCACTGGAACTATGCAATCCTAACTCTTATGTTTAATTTAAGTATTTGCTTAAACACATATTCCTTTATAGGTACAAAGAAGGGCTTGTACTTAAATAGTGTGGTATTATAGGATTTGAATTCTTATTACTTACCACACAGAAGTGAAGTCTTTCAGGGGCATTATTTGTATTTTTATTCAATATTCTCTTCTCCTATATTATGAGAGTATTTTTAGATGGACCTGAAAAGAAAAGTAGAGCCAGCACAACGTGGTCTAGAGGCAATATTTTTTTTTATATGGCAAAAAAAAAAACAGACCGGTTTCAGCAGTCGTAACAGTGGCTTCCTCAGTATAAAGAAAATTCCACAAGCAGCCATATTTATTACACATGTTAAGAAGAGCAACTCTATTTGATTGGCTGGTCATAATTGCTCATTGAACCCTGGTGGAAATAAACCACCTTACCTGATTATCCATCTTTTTTCTTTCTGGTTCAAAATAGTATGCCAACCAATCTCTACTTTTCTTTTCAGGTACATATTATGTTTTTTGAGCCGTGCACTTGCCGTACCTGCAGGGCATTGTATTTTGGAGTAGTTTTAGATGTTATGTTACATTTTGATGATAATATCACTTGCATGCTTGAGTGCTGATAGTTTCGATAACTTTACTCTGTTGGCTACAATGCTTATTTTTTTGAAGATATCTTCCTGAACATTTATGGTTATCCAGACTAGAAACCAAAGTTGAGAACCCTCCTATTAAGATATCTTGTTTGTGATATTTACTTAGTGACCTTCATGTAAATCACTTTTATTATTCCATATTATGTTATATAAATTGTACCTGTAGCATTTAACTTGAATATGTTAAGATCAATGGTTATGTGTACTGTTTAAGAATTCAGAATGCATTTTAGTAAATGCTTTATACTTCAATAATTTTTGCCAAGCATGTTGCATATTACTGCTGGCATGAGTAAGTATTTTCATAGCTTTCCAGTTCTCAAGATAAATATTGCAGTGTTCTGAAATCGACCTGTATGTTAGGGGTTATATGCATCTTACCATAGCAGTTGATGTTTCTGGAGAGGTCACTAACAGTAAGTCTCCCATCCTTTGACCTCTTACTGTGTAAGTCTGCCAATATTACTTCCTATATCTCCTTCTGAAAATGTCAAGAAGTTTCTGGGCCAGATTCAATAAAGCCTACACTAAGTATGCATGTTATTTATTCAAGAGCATTTTTGTCACATTTTTGTGCTTTCTAGTCACTCAGAAAGATTACACTAAGTATACCTGTAGTCTACACTTTGTGGTAACCTTTATGAATCACTGTCATTATTTAAAACTGCAAGAATATCAGTAAAAAAACTAAAATTAAGAGGAAGAAGGCATAAGTTATGTCTGTGTTGCCTGTTCACTCTGTAAGTGTAGACGTTATTGAATCCCAGGGTCTGACATTTCTACTATTTCAGGATACAAATCCTGACTACTGTCTGACTTGCTAATAAAAAATGTATTTATTGGTGATCATAATAAAGGAATGACTAGTTTTGCAATTATAATGGTAGCAATAGTATCTGTGTCATACTTAGAGCAAGATTATTTATTTATTTTATTCAAGAATGAAGATGTGCTATTTGTTGCAAATTGCCTGCTTTTTTGGTATTAATGTTTTTCCTTTGTAAACAAAATTTTCACTCTTCTGTAGCAGTTTTATTTCTGTCTTGTTTTAAAATAAATTCATTTATTTATTTAGACTAGCCTTTAGCAGATTTAGCTACTATTTTATTGGGCTCTCTCTGTGTTTCTTTGTTATTAGAGACAGGAAAAGGCTAAATTTAGATTTTCCTTCTAGTTTGAACCACATAATCACATGTTGTTTTTTGAGAACATGTAGACATTGATCGTGTATAGCCATTTGCCAAACACAAGAACTCATCCCATTTGAGTAATTCTAGATTGAACAACTGAAGAGAATGTGGCACATTAAGTTAGTCAAATGCCACTTTCATCAGAACCTAAGCAAGCATGAGACCTATTTTGGTTCTTTACAGGGAATATACCACTTTTTAGAGAAATACTGGCTGGAAAAGGGACATCAAAGAAAAGCAAGCCAGGGAAAAGGAGCTTAAATGGTGGATAACAACAAAGGTTATAATTTACTGTTCCACTGACCTCTCTTTAAAATTCTGCTGCCAAGTTAAGTAATTTACACAACTGTACATTTTTGGTTATTTCTATTACAGTTATAAAACCTTTCCTCATTTGCCTGTTAAACAGCTCCTAAATGATTTTATGGAAGACTACCTTCCTCATCTACTGATTTTCTTTCATTTGTACCAAACTTAAGGTATTTATTTCTCAGAATATTTCAGTTACTAAACAGCAGCCAAATGTATTTCCCCATGCCAACCCTACCTTCTCAAGTCCCTCAAGAAAAATGGTAAAATTATTATGTGAATGTGTTTTTAAGAAATTTGCAGAATGGAGTAACAAGCACATATAATAATATAGCTTTCGCAGACCTTTCTTTTATGACTACAGAATGAAACGTGATCATCAGTGTGGGCATGATTATGTATTGCATGCTTGCATGTACCATTTTCACTGTAACTTCCTGTCTGAGAAGCATTTCTGAATTAAAGGCATTTTAAAATATTTTTGTTAAATTAAGATTTTCTAAGAGTGGTGATTAACAAAACCCACCAATAGCTACCCCAGAGGAGCTGTACATCACAGTTCATCAAAGTATCTACTTTACACAGAAAGACACAGAAATAAACATCCTTTAAAAACTACAAAGGCATGCATTAAAAAAGCCAACAAAATATTATCACAGAGACCTATTTGTAAGCACAGTAGTGTCCTTAATGAGTATTTTATGCAAATAATAGCCCTTCTAGGAGTAGGAAAGCTTTCTGCATGCAATGTTAGGCCTCACCACAACCCTCAGTAGACTACCCACAGAAAGATTATTATTTCTTTACAATTCCCACTATGTACTGCATTATTAGTTACTTGATTAACAATCTGCAATTCAAGTAATATGTCACATCTTATGTTTGCAAGTATTTTAGTATATGTGTTATTTTTAGGAAATTAACATGAATAAAAGCTACGGGGATACAAATTAAAATAGGTGATAGTGTCATCGGCAGTGGATGGCCGTCAACATGACATATATCCAGTGTTATTATTTTGTGTGTACTATGACAATTCCATGACATTTAACACATGTTAAAAACTCATGTTCTATTATATTGTCTGAATATTTGTAAGTAGCTCTGATGTGCTGTTGGGTAAATCATTTTTTTAGGTTCAACTGTTCATAAGTAATTACCAGGCATGCTGACTAGAAGCCATTGAGGAGCCTAGCCTTGATTCTAAATTACATCAAAGCACTGTTAAGTTAAATGACTTGATCAAGGTCATGCAGTAGGCATTTTGTTTGAGGATCTCAACCCAATATGACCATCAGGTGTCTTCTCTGGAATCCCTGTAGTATCATTCATGTCTCCTTAAGGTGACAGCTATCTGTCCATTCTTTTCCTGTCAGGATGAAGACTTCATTTCTCTTCAATCTACTTCAGGGTAAAAGCCCTTCAGCCTATCCATTCTTCTTAGATGCAAACGTCAGTCTGCCAAGAATGGCACCATATTATGCTACAAAGTAGTCATTTCTGTGCAGCTCTCTAACTGCTGGATGCCACATTTGCAGTGACTGCTCCAGAGGGTAAACACATGCTTTCACATATGCCAAGTCCTCTGATTTACTATCCAAAAAGAACAAATAGGAATACTTGGGATTAACATGGCTGGACTTGTAAAGGCTCTAGGGCCACTTAGCCTAGTAACCTCCTGTGAACCTATGAACCTATGTTATGCACCACTGTGCTGCACTGCCATCATCCCAACCTATATTTATGCACACCATACACATCATACTCCTGTAGATGGCAGCACTGCAGCAGACATAAGTACCTTCCTCCACCTTGATTGGGCAAGTTAGCGCCAACAACTTAATCCCTCCCACCTCTCAGTTCCTTCAGTGCCTCAGCTACTAGTATAGTACATGTCATCTGGGTTACAGTCTAGACTTTAACTGTCTGTATCTCCATGCTAAGAAATCCTAAAACATTTACTAGAAGTTATGACATGTCCAGCACATGCAAGTATGACAGATGTAGTCATGCAATACCTCTGTAATGCCTTGTATTTGGATATATTGTCTACTGAGATATTTTAAAAGGCAAAATCACTGAGGTATTGCCTCAGGACTAGACCATGCAGCATGCAGTAAATTTACTACTTAACTGGAATATGGCAAGCAGTTTTACTAGTTGCTGTAACACACTGCATCCTGTATGGATTTCCTAATCAGTCAGTGTATGAGTGTTGCATCTGGCAGTATTTAACTGTCTGGCATGTTTTATAGAATGATTTGATAAAGCAACTTGACCCATATTTATTGACGTGCTAGCTCTGACTGTGGCAGATTTTAAAGTGTTAGTAACACAAATCTTTATGATATTATAAATGAAATGTATATATGTTATTCATTTGCATCTATCTGCTATTGTCCATCTTTTGTTTCATTTTGCTATGGTGATCATAACATGCTAGTGGAAAAAAATGCAGCCATGGGGTTTTCCATGTATAAACTCAATGCAGTATAGTCTACACACATTTTGGGAAGTGGTCATAAGTAATAGAGCTTGCTTTATTTTTGTGTATACATTGTGTTCAGACTTTGTAAACATGTTGAAAGGAATGCTGGGTCATATTAAAATTATAAGGTCTTATCTTTGAGGCATGTAGTGACTTTATACTCCAAATTCATATAAATCATAAAACAATTCAAAGTTTTATGCAATATGGCTAATATATTTTATGTTATGGTGAATAAGAAATATGCTCATTGTATTGCAGTATACAATCAATGGTGAAAGTTGTTGTAGGTTGGTAAGGTCGTTGGGGGTTAATATAATGGTTAAGGTGTTTTACCTCAGAGGCACAAAGTACAGCATCTGCTTCTTACCTTTGAAATTAAAATTGATTAGGCTTAAGATGACCTACAAGGGCAGCTAGCCTACTACTAATCTATGGTGAAACACAAGACACAAGAGTTGTGTGGTGAAGCTTGTCTTAGAAAGAAAGCACTGGATTTGAAGTACGGTATGCACAGAAATATATTAGCAATTTTTTTAATTGCTTAAATTTGGAAAAAACTTTTATCATTGATTTTTGTCAAATGCATGTCTGTCGCAGGGTTATATAACCAGATGGGGTATTTAATGACTGTTCCATTTACCTATAACTGTCTATCCTTTTCCTTATTTCTTAAATTGAGCTGTATATACTTGTGCATTTTTGGGCTGATGGCAGTGGCAGCTGGTGACTTCAAATCAAAGGGGGACTGCAAGAGACAACTGAATGGGTGGGGCCAATGCGAAGGCGTGTGGCCAACTAGAAAGGGGCAGAGCTATGTTCAAAACCACAAAAACTGGGACTTTAATTAAATATGTTGCCCTGGGTGCCAAACTGTCATTATGAGAGACCAATCAAGACAAAAAAAAATATTTCAGGGCATTGGCTACATGACAGCTTACTTAATAGCTAGATGAAAACAAAACAGTTGTGAGGCATGAAAAAATAAATTACTTTTTAAATACATTACTGGAATGTCAGTCAAAATCAAGTATAAAAAAACAAGCAGCACACAACTCAAACCACTTCTCGCACTACAGTTCTAATTATAACTTAAATTCAGCTTTATAAAAGTACCAAGTAACATGCTGAAAGTAGCAATCTCTATGATACCCCCACTTGTAAAAATGTTTCTTTTCTAAAAAAGACCTGCTGCCTGACAACAACTGTCTACTTGTTTCATGAATAAAACATGATCAAAGTAAAAAATGAACAGCAAACAAGAAACAAGCTCAAGATAAATTGTGTAAAGGATTACTGCACAGGTTATGGACCACACCTGATATATTTCGTTCTGTTTAGTTTACGGGTAAAGCTTGCAAAGATGACTGCAAGTCTCCAACAAATGTAATGAGCTTCTGAAAATACTGTAATCTTGTCCTTTATTACAAATACTGTCATATAAATTTCAATACCTAAGGCTTATATGTTATCTAGTTATGTAAATATTCTCTGCATGGCAACAGCAGAAAGGCTTTCAATGTTGGTAATTCTTTAACAGTATGCTTATTAAAGCTTACTTGCATCTTGCAATCTCAGACAAGCTTACTCAATGGTCATTAAAGCATTGCTACTTAAATACAGAGCAACAGGCACTGCAACAACATGCATTTTCTGAATAATAAGCATAAATCAACAGTATAAAAATATGACAGAAAACCAAAACATTCTGAAAAATCAAGGACAGATGAAAAGCCACTGTAGTACTTGTGTCTACCTTGTATGGGGGATACTCTGCACACTTACACTGCATAACTGCTGTTTGCTTTGCTTGGACACATCCAGAGTCACTACATGTGGGAGTGGGGTGCAACAAGTATGTCACAATTTGAAATGTCTCTGGCTGATGGTGATGGCCTTGACACATTTGTCATACCTCTCAAACTCAGAGCAAGAAATCTGGACAAAGCCATAAGTAGAAGTGGGTCAAAGGCCCAAAAATAAGGACAATTTTAAAATATTGCTCTTATAAACCTAGAAAGATAATAGAGTAGTAGGTATTGCATTAGTATGAATTTTCTGAAGGGTATGAAGTCTGAAACTCAATGTATGTCATTATTTAGTGACTTCATTCCTAAATGATTTGCCAGAAAACCACAAATTTTATGAGGAACAAACCAAAAATAAGAAGGAAAAATCTATTCATTCTGGAAAAATCTGGACCCTTGAGAGGTATAGTTCAGCCGGGGCTGTCTTTGAGTTTACCACCCTTCCCCCTCACAAAATCATGGTCAAATGGGGCCTCCCCCTGCAGCCATTCTAATGTCCCATTACTTGGCTATTTTGCCCCATTTACTGTAAACACAGTAATGTGCATACTGCTTTACTTCTACGATGATTTGGATTTCATTTAAAAGTTTTATTTTACATTTTACAGCACAAACACTAATAGACATCTGCTAAAAAAAGAAATGCAGTCTCACAATGAAAATAGACTTGGCAATAAAACATTAAAACTTCTCTGCCCTTGAAATTCACATTCATTGAAACCGCATTGAAACCCACATTCAAAGAAAATACATTTGGCCAGTGGCAGAGATTAACTTTGGGCTGTTTTCACATCACAGACCCTTTGCACACAAAACATACATGTGTTCTTTGATATGCCTTCCTGATTGTATTAAATTATATTCCTTGTATAATGCAGAATAATTGTTAGAGAGCATTTTAAATTTATTGTTTTGAACATTTTTCCCAGTAAACAATGAAACAAAATGCATGTACCAAATATGACAAAATTGCCCAATTCAGAACATTTCCATCATAAAAGTCTACTCAAACTTTTACAATCCACTGGTATCAGTAAGTATGTACAATTTCTGCAGAAGTAAAAGTCATCTAAATAATTCCACATTAAAGAGATATGTAACTAATGAAGAGATTGCTGCCAGCAAACAACTTCATATTTCACTGTTTCATCTACAAATAAAGTGCCTGTTGCCCTTGAGGAATAAATTGCTTTTGTTCCATTAAAAAATGCTCAGTTAGTAATATTGCAATAGGGAATGGATGACAAACTGATAACAGGGTCATAGTTACTAGGTATCACTGCCAAAGAGGACATTCTCAGGACTGCAGCATCCACCCCCTGTAAAAGTACAACACAGTACAGTATCAGCAATGCATCTATATACTGTGGGAGTAGAACCCACAGCCTTCTGCATCAAAAGCAAGTACATTACCTGTTGTGCTATTAACAATGCAAACAGATTTAGCATAAGAAGCACTAAACTTCTCTTCCTTTTGTAAAATCCACTCAGCACTCAACAGTATCTCTCAACTTTGCAGTACAAGAAGTCTGGAAAAAGCCAAAATGTATTGGGGGGAGACAAAAGCGCTATAGCCAGGGACACATTTTAAACATTGCTTGTATAATCTTTGAAAGCTGCAAGAATAAAATGCTGTGTTACCACTATGCATTTCACTGCCATGACTTGAACCGAGGATCATGTGCACTACAGTCAGAGCAACATACCACTATGCCAAATCAGCTGTTATTGGAAAACAGGAAGACTGAAACTTAAATGGCTATCATTTAGTGAATTCAGTTCTCATCATAGCTCTCAACCTTAGAACACAACACATAAACAAAGCCAATAACTGGAGAATACAGCGCCAAAAATAGGGAAAATGTTAAAATATTGATCTTATAAACTTAGAAAATTGCTAGAATAAAAGGTTTTGTGTTACTGTGTACTTTCTGAAGAATATGAAGTCTGAAATTCAAATGGCTGTCATTATTTAGTGGATTCAAAATCCAGAAAACCACAGATTTTATGAGCAAAAGAACAGAACAAAAATATGAGGTAAGAATCTGAATAGTTTTCACAAGTGGTGGTGGGTAGGGAATTTAGGCTCTTGCTACCTGCACCCAAGTTACAGGGTGTGAGTCTGAGTTGTTCTCTAGTCAGCAGGTATATTTACTGAGTTTCTTTCCAGCCACCAGGTATATTTAAGTGGGGCATTTTACACACACACACACACACACACACACACACACACACACACACTACCTGAGTTTGTTTTGTGCAGCAACAGCTTCAAAGTCCCCAGTCCAGCTTCGTGAGATCAAGCCATATCCAGCATAAAAATACAAGTCGTTCCCACAAGAGAAGCTATCCAGCCTGCGGATCGATCCCCTTCCTTTTCGTTTTTCTTTTCTTGTTTTTTTTTTCCATTTTTTTTTTTCTTTTTACAGCTGGGGGGTAGGGTGGGGGCTGCAGTCCTTCAATATAATAGCACAAGCTGCCCCTGGCTGATGGTGATGTTAGTCACAAGATAGTTATTATAGTTAAGTTTGATGTTAGTGGTTGATCAGGGGGTCAGCTTAGGGTTGGGGTAATTCTAGTGTTATGATTAGGATTATCACTATGTTTGTGGTACAGTTATGATATTAATTTATGTGACATGTATGGTAATTCCTGCATGGGTGCTGGAACCATAGGGTGGGTGAGGGTGAGAGCCCCCCCTACACTTTCAACAGCTGCACAATATGCCCTCAAACTGCTGCCAGAGTAGAAATTACACAGAAGCATTCACATTGCCATTTCTGAGGTAACTGCAAACTCATGCTGCTTAAAAAATAAAAAGGATTTGAGTAATAAAATGTCTTTTTTGGCTGCCCAAGCTCCTAGTTACCATGAAAATTCCTATGTGAGTGTTTCTGAGGCATACTGTTCAACTTCTTTTGTTAAAAAAATTTGGAAAAACCCAGAATAACAGGGGAATAAAGGATCAAAACCAGGAACAATTTTAACTATTACTTATTCATTTAAAATTTTAACAGAACAAACAGGTTTGCATCAACATGCTTTTCCTGAACTACTGAAGTATGAAACTTTAATGTGTGGTATTGCTTACTGACTGTAATCCTCTGCATACCTCTAAAGTTTTGCTTAAGAATTTCGGACAAAGACAAAATTAATGGGGGGGGGGGTAAAGCTCCAAAATCACGGACAGATTTTAAGTATTGCTCTTATAAACTTAGAGATCTGCTAGACTGACAGCATGCATTCTCTGAAAGGTATAAAGTCTAAAACCATTTCATTATTTAGTAAGGACAGTCCTCAGCGGTTTGCCAGAAAACCACAGCTTTAGAGGAACAGACCTAAAATATGAGTCAATAATCTGGACATTCTGTGAAATTCTGGAGAGTTGAGGGATATGATCCTGAGTGATTTACCAGAAAATCAAATATTTTATGAGGGACAGGGCAAAATGATATGAGGCAAAATCATGGAGATTCTGCAAAATTCTGGGCAGTTTGTTTTTTTATTTATTACTGTTTGTTTTCCGCATAAGGGAGCTGGTCTATTGACCCTTTTCAGACACAACCAGGGACCAATAGCTGTAAAAACAATACTTTGCAAAGTTACAGTACAGCATTGCATTCATGTACATGCTTTGTACAGTTGAGAGGTATGTTCCCCAAATGAATTTTAATTTCCATAAGTTAGCTCAGACCTGCATGTTTATTGCCCTTCATCCAATGAATACCAGGAGAGGTTTTTGGTCTCCCATCTAATTGCATGTGTTAAGCAAAAATTTCCACAGAGGTACATTTCATTGGAGGTAGACTGGCTTACAATGCAGTAATCATTTTGCTGTATTTAATTATTAATTATTTCTCTTACACCCTCTTTATGTTATTCAGAATCATTATGGGTATAGACTGAGATTTCCTGAAAACTATGGGAGTAAACCATGAAAAGGTTAGATTAATATGTATTCCAATGCCAACAAATCTTATGACCATTCAAACCTTCCCAATACCCTTTCTCAGGCAGCACCTCCTTTCTCCATACCAGTAAAACCCAGAATAAATTTGTGGATACCCATTCAGTCACTAGTTTATGTTTAAAGTAAGATAGTGAATCACTCTAACATGTGGGGGAGGTTTATTCCAAACATATGCGAGGTGCTGCATTATAAGCATGCCTCTCCACTATGCTGTATTTATATGTTGATAATTTAGGTTCCTAGTTTTAATATTGCTAGGGATATTAGAAATGCAGGGAAACAGAACAAAGTGTTATCTAATGGTGCAGTAAGCAAGATAGGTCTCTCCTCAAAGAGTTTCCAGGCTCCCTTAATAGCTCAGGGACTTTAGGCCTGTGATTTTATTAGTTCAGATCATTTGGGGTCATTCTAATTGTTTGATATATTTAGTGAGCTGAATCCCAAAGGGGGTGTTGTACTTGATAACTGGCCTGACCAATGCTGACTATACAGGAGTGATTACATGACAAGACTGTGCTGATGTTCTCTTGGCAATTAGGTGGACTTAATAAAAGGATTTCCTGACAACTGTTGTCACATGATGATCAAAAGAGGGGGAGCTATGAGCCCAAGTTTTTAGGTCCCTGACAAAATGTTCATTTTGTAGTGGTGTGTTGGGTGTACAGTATGATGAGAGGAGGGGATGTCTACAAAAAGTAATGCTAGACTTTTTAGCATTTATTTTGAGATCATTTTTGTTACGTCAAGGTTTTGCTATGGAGAGTTATTCCAGGAAAGTTTGGGTATCATAGGGTTTTTAACTGCAACCTCCAGTTTGCAGTCATCTGCAAACTGTATTAAGCCAGAGGTCTTGGCTGTCCACTTGGAGGTCTGAGAAGTAAAGAAGAGGTTCCAGCACTGAGCCCTGAGGGACACCATTGATCACTTTCATACTTATTGATGAGGTGTCTGCAACTTCCACGGTGTAGGCTCTGTCCTTCAGCCAGTTTGTTATCCATCTTAGATCATATGGTGCAATTTTTAAAGCAATACGATTTTTATGGTGCCAGCATAAGGAATGGTGTTGAAGACCTTTGCCGGTCAAGATACACCACATCCTTGTTCAGTCTAATTCTGGTAGTTTCCAAAAAAGTATTTACTAGAAAATGGAAATAAAAATCTAAAGTAACTGTACTAGAAGCAGTGAATATAGTAACAGAGATAAAACAACTGGAAATTGGATCTTTAGAAAAGGGTAGGAGCAAATTGCATAGGAAAAAAAGGGAATTGTGGGCTCAATACATACAGAGGAGGAGCAAGGTTTAAAAGAAGGCAAGCTTTGAATGAATTATGTAATATTTGACTCTCAGTGACTGGATAGATTATAAGTGACGTATAATTTTTGCAACTACAGTTGTGCCATCATAGTTTGTAATGTATAATGTTTGCAAATGAAATTATGCCAGTATGGTTTCTTTTCAATTATATAAATGAATGATTGCCTATGTCATATGTGGTAATTTAATACAGATGTTTCTTCTTTAATTAAAAAAAAAGATACACCACATCAACTGCATGGTCATGATTTCTACAGCCTCTATGACTCTTTTGAAGAAGTTTGCTAGATTAACTAGACAGTATTTACCCTCTGACAAACTGTTAGGGAGGGAGGGGTCAAGTCAAACAAGGGTCTTGGTATCACAGTTTATACGGTTATAAAACACCCCATTGCTTTGCAGATGATGCTTTAATGCTAATAGATGGTTAGGTTATGTTTAGTTTTAGGCCTACTCCTAGGGTTAGGGCTGTTTACAAGGCTATTTATAAGCTTATGACAATAACTATTGGTAGGATAACAATAACCTTTATGGTTATAGGTAGTGTTAGAGAGAGCATTATTTTCTGTTGCCTTCAATGCTAATATATATATATATATATATATATATATATATATATATATATATATATATATATGTCATGTTAGAATATTAGAATTTTTGGTTCCGGATATATATAAATATTTGTGTCACATTAGAACATATGAATTGAAAGTTCTGTATTTAAACACAAGGCTTTTAATTTAATTATTCTAACTGGTGAGTGAAATTAAACTTCTGACTTTAGAAAGTACATTTTCCAAGCTAGTATTATTACCGTATGAAACAGAGATTAACTATTCTGTTCTGTTACGTTTAACATTAAAATAATTATTATTATAATCAATTTATTTAAATTACATTTAACATTTTTAAAAATGTATGATGTGTCTGTTGCCCTTTGTCACTTACATTAACAATGAGTTATTTAACATCAGCCTTTCTTCATTGTATATTGCAGATGTTATTACAGAAAATTGCTAATTTGTTATTATTACTGATTCTGTCTCTCCATCTGGAATCCAATATTGCAGATGTTGTTAGGGAGAATTGCTAATTTGGTTATTTGGTTTTAGGACTTGGTTTGCTTCATTATACATCATCAGTCCTGCAGTATATAATAGGGTGGGGTGCCATGCATATTGAATTTACAATGTCAGTATATTCATCCAATCATTTATCATAGTAGCTTTGTTATATTATGCAGCAAATGTGTAGGAAAACAGTTAGATGCATGTTTGTGTGGTTGTCTGTTGGTAATATCCGTGCCTAAATGCACAATTGTGTCATTTTTGTGAGCTGTTTTTTTTGCCAATGTATGATATTCTGATGCAATGTTTCATACTCTTGATCTTACTTTTAAGTTTCAGTGACATATAAGGCATCACATATATAAAGAGTTTGTCTTTTTCGGCTTTTTCCCGGTAAGAGGTCGCCACAGCGGAACTCTGGTCCGCTAATGATTGACAGTAGATTTTTACGAAACGCCAAGGTGCCAGCTCGATGCCCAACCTTCAATGAAGGCATGCCCATTTACGCATGCATGTGTTTCGCATGCTACCCAACCACGGGGAGGACATACAGACTCCACACAGAAGGCACTCCCAAGCCAAGCCAAGAATCAAACGGGAGAATCTCTTGCTGTGAGGTAACAAACCTACTGCCGTACCACCGCACATATATATAGAGTATCCCAGCAAAATACATTTTTGCCTTCCTTTGTGTTACTGTTTATGATCACACAATTTAACAAGTGTGTAGGCACTATATTGTAAAATGTTAGGTTGTTGATATGGCTTGAAATATGTGTATATAGCACTGATAATTTATAATGTATATTTAGGCCTTAAAGTGTAAAAAAAAAAGATAAGTCTTAGCAAGGCATGTTGTTCCTATGAGTCTTGTTCTCACAGAAACAATATGTTCACTTCCTGTGTGCAGAACAAAGACTCATGAGTAATAGGTTCACTATTTGCATGTCTGTGACATGATAGTTACATTCATGTGATCACAACTATGTGAATGTTATATGTATCTATGATAAAGTGATGATTGTTATGTGCAGCAGTGCTATGTGGTTATTTATTCACAGAGGTGTGAGTATATACTTACACTGGACAAACTGTGCATGTCTGATTTGAATTATTGATGGCTGAAGATGTATATTTCATTACATTACATTTATATTACATTTAATTAAAATATATTTCATTTAATTGAATAAATAGTGGATTACCATGGAATATAGTATGTTGATATGATTTTCATGTTTCTATCACTTTCCTGCATAGACAATATTTAAAACTGTTGTTATACTCATTGAAAATATGGAGTCCTTCTACAGTTTAGTATGGCAATATGTTAATTTTCAAATTGCAAGGATTCAATAAGATATTTTGATAATGCAGCATGTTGAAATATTGCTGCAAAACTATGCAGGCTTTAATGTGTACATGGACATGTGATATGCAAACATGTGACATTATTATAGTGAAGTTGAATGAACAATTTATGTATGTCTATGGACAATGATATATAAATGATTTTGTTACGTGAAAACGTAGATTAATATTCATTATCACCTACTCATGTAGAAATAGTTGAGTTAGTATATTGTCAATGTTAGCATGTCCTGCAGTGGCTAGTGTGTGGCCAAAAATTTGAAAAGTAATCAAATGTTTATGAAAGTAAAGTCTAGAAGAATGCTACATTAGTTATTTTTTACATTTAATACCTATAAATAGTGTTTACTTTGAGGCATACTGACATATTTCATTTAAATTTAATTTGGTTCTGTATTGAGATGTCAAGCTTGCAATGTTGGGGCACAAAATATTGATGAAAAACAGAAAGAAATAAAATACATGAAAGTAGGGAATATTGGACATCACTTTTCTCCTATAATTTTTTTTTTTTTTTTGGCAAGGACAAAAACCCTGGAATGGAATGAAGACAGCAGTAGGAAGTAGGCTGTTCTTGGGTCGTGTGTTTATGGTAGTTTAAATAAGTGGTAGCTTGATATCATGTTTTCCCTCCCTGATAAGACTTTTTAGGACTGTGGCAAGCCAATTTTTAAAGGTCTCCATTTTGCCCCGGGAGGTTATTACATCATCACATTTGCCAGCTTATGTAAATAATGCTGTTGCTCGTAAACATCAAAAGCTGAAAATCAGACCCTCATTTGGCATTAGACATTATAAAGATATTTTAGGCTCGTACTGATTGCTTTGTTTGCACTACAGATAATGTAAATATGGAGCTTATATTATCTAATGTTGAAATGAGAGCAGTTTTTGTTTTTACCTTTAAATGATAATGTTTTAAGAGAAGAGGTCATGAATCCAGATCTTACCTTTGCTCAAAAGTTTTCATGTATTGTTTAGCTAAAATAATGTTCCTCGTTTTAATAATATGACTACATTTATATCTCAGTCTGATTTTGGTTTCTAAATCTGAGCAGCAATAGGTTGATAAAAAAAAAATTCTAAAATTATAGATAAAACTATTAACAGTAAAATAAATATAAACAGATGCTGTGTTTTATCTTTTTCAGTTTGGCTTTTGTTTTTTTAGGGAACTAGCTCAGACTAGTAAGCCTTTTCAAATTATTTTTGTTATACTTGTATTGGCAACAATACAATAAATAGAATAATAAGTGGATGTCTTATGGCATCAAGAAATTACTTAACAGTGGGGGCTGGGGGTTGACATAATGGTTAAGGTGTTTGCCTCATGAATACAAGATGCAAAGTCTGATTCTTACCTTCAAAAGAGAAGTTGGCTAGGCTTAAGTAGCTCACAGGGACAGCTAGCCTAATACTTAACTGTGAACTATGAACACTATTAATAGATTATATATTTGTAAATTATTAGTTTTATGTCATTCCGGAAATGTTTATGAATTTAATACAGCATGTAGATAGAAATGCATAGGTAAATAAAACACCAACCATTCATCAGTTCCCCTTTAACAACCACTTCATTTGTAATGGCTGTGAATCCTTTATTAGAATATATTGCCTTTAGGTTACAAAGCTTAAATTTAGTCAGTGATAAATGTGCCATGACTCTGCATATAACATGATTTGTTAACTCTAGAGACTACTTTCTGTTCAAACAGATTTTTGAGATAGCTAAGGATCTTATGGGATGCACTAGAAATTAAACAAAATCAAGTAGGTTTCTGTTTGCATCTCACCCTTCTAGCTTTATTCATGAGCTATTTATTTATGGGTCAAAATTACATTTTTTTGGAGAATACTGCATAAATTACTCTTTAAGAAAGTGGGCAAGCAAAATTATAGAGATTTTTTGGGGAACTTTAACAGGTTTATATAATCCCTTTTTCCCCAGATATTTTCCCTTTTTAGCCTGCCCATGGTGGTGGTGCTGCGGTAGCATTGTCGCCTCCCAGTAAGATGTTGTCCGGTTCGATTCTCAGCTAGAGCGTCTTCTGCGTGGAGACATGCGTGAATGGGCGTACCTTCGTTGAAGGTTGTGCGTCAGGGCTGGTAACTCGGCACGTAAAAATCAACAACCAATCATTAGTGGACCAGAGTTCCGCTGTGGCGAAAGACACAACAACAGCCTGTTATGTTATCTCTGCTTAATTTCTACTTTGTGAACATAGTTGGGTCAGTTCAGCAGTACACTAATTTTAAAACATCTTATGGCATGGTGGTTGCCCAAGGATAGCCTACGACCCACTGATTTTAACTTGGGAAAACAGTGACTTATCTGTACTCTGCCTTCAATATTATATAACTGCTAAAATACATTTAAATTTGGTTAAGTTTCAGTGTGGGAATGCTTCTATATTTTCAAACATCTTTATTAAATCACAGTTTACATGATGACATGGGTGCACACATTAAATAAAAGAAAAAAACAGTGACATTTTTTATTATTTTTCTGCAGTACATGCTTTCTATTTTTAACAGTTATGATTTACTCCATTACATAAATTGCTTATAATTTCCCTTAAACCTCATTCCTCCTCCTCCTGAACATTATTCTACGTGTTGTTCCTACAAATTCCATTTATTTCTATGTGATTTGTTCCTTCCTTTTTATAAAGAGCCTACTTCATGTTCTTTTATCTCCTTATTTTTATGAAAGACCTTATTAATACGTTTGGAATTTTGGCATGGATCTGTTTGGTGTTTCCTCACTCTTCTGTATACCAAATAGTTCATTATGGTTGTAGAAACTGTTGCTTGGATATACTTATGTAGGTGTTCCTTGTTGTTAAATGAACTTATTTACTATTTTACTTTGCTACAGGTCTTGTTTTCTTTGTCTAAAGTCTTTCAGCTTTTTCCGGTTAGGGGTCACCACAGTGCATCACCGGTCTGCTTATGATTGGCAGTAGATTTTACAGTGTCATGTTGCCAGCCCGACTCCCAACCTTCAGAGAAGACACATATACACTCATACTCATTAAAGTTTAGTCGATCACAGGGAGGACATGCAGACTCTGCACAGAAAGCACTCCAACTGAGAATCGAACCGGAAGGCCTCTTGCAGTGAGGTGACAACGCTAACTGCTGCACCACCACAGCTGACTTTTCTTTATCTAAAGTGGAAACATTTATTTATTTTTTATTTGTATTTGTTTACTGGAGTAGACCACTGGGTCATTATTTGCCCATTTTCAGTGAAGGCCCGGGGAGAAAAGCTCCACAAATGAAAAGAAACATGTACATATACATAGAGTGAATGCATAAAAAGTAAGTACAATTACAAGACTATAAACAGTAAAGGTAGCGTATGAAAAGCGTTCTTTACAAGATTATGTAAAGTAAGGGTTTGGTTGTATTACTGGTATACTACCAAAATGACAACTGTAAGGAATCAACAGTTGTAAAGAGACAGACTTCACATAGATATTTCTTGCAGTAGAAATAGCAAGGCATTAATACATAGTAGAATTTGAAGATCAGTGTCAGCAAAGGTAGTGGCAGTTAGGTTTTGAGAGAAGGAGACAAGGTGCAGGTGCAATTCCAGATAGAAGATAAGAAGTTTCTTAGGGAGGGTTTGAAAGCATAAGGATTTTGAATGGTTCTAATAGTTAATGGTAGGGCATTCCATGCTTTGGCTACTGAACAAGAGTAAAAAAACTGGCAGATTTGTTTTTTCTACCAGTAAAAGGTGCTGATTATCAGGTCTGAGAGGCCTGCTAGGATGGTAGAAACTGAATATCGTGGTAAAAGAAGGGCAGTCTGATGGTTTAAAGATTGGCATTTGTGTGCGGCCATTAGCTGCAGGTAAAAAAGAGAGTGAGGTAGTTCAAACCAGTTGAGAGTGTGCAGACCGGTACAATGATGGGTATAGTGTTTGGCGTTAGTTACGAATCTGGAGATTTTGTTATAACAAGTGTTGAGTTTAAGTTTTAGCGAGGATTGCAGTTTAATAAGTAAAGCTGTACCATATACAAAACAAGGTAACATAAGTGGATGCTGCAGCTAGAGCTAGAACTTGATCTACAATATTGCGGCAGATATTTTGGATCATTTTTTCGTCAGAATTTTAAATATGATGTCAGAATTTCTTAATTTTTTGCTAGTTCTGAAGTTAATCATATTGTGCATTGTAAAAGAAAAATAATCTCTCTTGTGTATAAGCTGTTGATTATTTATTTATTTATTTTACATTTGTTTATCGGGAAAGTCCAACTGGACACTGGTCCTTTTTCAGCGGAGGCCTGGGGAGAAAAGCTCCAAGAGAAAAAAAAATACATACAAAAGAGAAACTAATACAGCTTGGTGAGAAGCAAATACATACAAGACAGTGATTTCAGACACAATAGCTTGATTGTATCTTATGTTTGCTGTTTCCTCACTTTCCTGTATGACAAATAATTCTTCATGGTGAAGAAATGGTTGCTTGTATGTACTTACATAGGGGTTCCCTTTTTTTTACACAAAATTATTCATTTATTATTTGCATTTGCTTTCGGTGTTCAACGCTTGTCTAAAAGGAAAAACATGAAACTGTTTATCATTTCCCCATAAAGGTTCCCTTAACATAGAGTTGTTTTGGGGGGCTTCATTTCTGTTCAACTCTTTAAATAAAATGGTTAGCTGCGATACAGCTAAAAATATGATTGTAAAAGGAAAATAAGTTCTCTGCTTATAACCTGTTAATTAATTAGCTTGATGGATGGATGCCTGGCATATAGAAGCAGCTGTGTTGATATCAGGATGAATGATGAACAGTGACTAAAGAGCATTTCTAGGATAAGAAATAACAATGTTAATTACATAGATCTATACAGAAGAAGATGGTTTATGGGATACATATAATCCTACTTATCTTCTTACCTTTTGACACTATAGTTAACAACTGGTGTCAGTTGCACACTGCTGATATTTTTCTCCCACATATTTATAAATAGCAGTAACAGTGTAAAGGTGCTCCCAATGAACTTCACCCAGATGTCTTACTTTTTTGAGGCTGTTCATTATTCCTCTATGGTAAGAAGAACAACGTTATTCTAGATAATGTTGCATTTTAAAGACTTCTGTTTATGCATTGGTAGCGTGTATCTCATCCTGTGTTTCGTACGTATGATTGTTGAAGCTTTATGCAGACTAGACGTTTGTAACAATGTTTAACATGCTATAGCCATATATCATTGTTGTTAATGTTTTAAAATAAAATAATGTAAAATTAATGCAAAAAAAAAAAAAAAAAAAAGAGAACAGAAGTCAAAGATGAACGCAGCCCTGGAACTATAAGGCAAAGATCTTGCCATCAAACTACAATGGTACAGTTGCACAAGTATTTTTCAAAATGAATATAGGAATTACAGTTTATTGACTTATACCCAAAACAAATACCACTTTAGCTGTCAGCCTCCTTGAAGGCTTGTAGGTTGTAAAACTGACAGCTAAACATACAAATGTATTCATTGCTTACTGCAGGTTGTGGGCTGTTCATCGATAGCACGAGAAGGTCTAGTTTAACAAATGTGTGCTTTCTGGGGAGGCAGATATGGTCACCCAGCACAAGTCACTATTAGTTTACAGTGCGTGTAGTGTATTTGGAATTTGTAAAATATGATTTCCTGTTAATTAAAAAGATGCAGCTTTGTTTGGCAGTTGGAAACAAGAGTTAAGGCTGTGAGCTGTAGTTCCAGTCATAAAGGGTTTGATTCCCTTTGCCCTCACTGTCTATTGTGTGTCATTGAACAAGTCACTTTACCAGACAGTGCTTACAAGCAACTGGGAATTTAGATTAGTCTCTCAATGGTCCCCTGGGCTCTAAGCTTTCTAACTATCCTTGAAACTATATGCGTTTACCGTAGTTCATGGCTAATACAGGCATCTGCTATATGTCTCTGTAGTGTTTATGGTGTTACACAGAGTTCCTTTAGTGTTGCATAGTTGATGTGATATTTATGTTGAGGATTTGTTGTTGATTGTTAATTCTGGTTCATTTCTTCCTTGATAATAAACCTTTTATTTTATATTTTTTTCCTGCTATTGAAAGTCAGCAGCATTGCTGAGAAGATCTGTGTGTTGGAGTAACACTTAAATGTATTTGCAGGCATTAATAGAGTATAGCTTGCACAGAACATCTTCTTACTTAAGTGAAGGGTTTAGATTGTAATGAACTTTTAACATCCTGCTTTTTTCCTTCAGACAGCTGCTTGCATCTCTAATGTATTTTTCTCCAGTACAGCATTCCAAACACATATTTTATTTTAAAATATGTGTCCCTCTCTTCAGGACACCACAGAAATTCACTTCTGATGTTAAGCTTCTACAACATTGTCCCAGTGGCTTAGAATCTAGCCCTGTACCTGTAATATAGTTTGATCTGTTTTTTTGAAAAACTCAAAAGAAAAGAACAAGAATATGTTATGCTTTTCACCACAGATTGCTCTTGGTTGGAGATTTTAGCTGTAAAGACCTATATGTTTTATCTTTATTTTGTGCATTTTGCTTCATGTGAATTTTTATTTGCAAAGGCGACTAGCATATCTCCGATGGAAGGAAGTGTCGCTGTTGTGGTGAAAATACTAGATTTTGTATGCTTCACTTCTGATGTAATGCTGATAATGTAAATGTATGTTTAGAATGTGCATTGCACTCCCCAACATGAAGAAAGTGATATACCCTCTCCTTAAACTGAATACAATGCAGCTTGGTAGAGTGTGGCAATGAAGTAAGTGAGTAAGGCTGTCTCTGTCATTTCCATGTAGTTGAAAATATTTTATTAACCATTTACCAGTTCTTAGTAAAACTGTCAGGAACCTATACTCAAATCCAAAGGTACATAATGAACTTAATAATGTCGTTTAGTGGCTAAGGAGTGAAAATACAGCTCATCAGTGAACTCCACTGGGCCATTATGCTTTATTCATACAAACAGAAATGCATTTATATATTGTCTGTGGCAAAACAGATCATTGATTAACTCTGTTCAAATTAGTGTAGGTACTGGCCTCCAAAACAACTTTCTTACTATGTACACTTTTGATGTTTGGTTGTGATTAAGTGAAATAAATTTCTGAAATCAATTCTGTCGTTAATAAGGTATTTCAATGCGTTTCTCTAACACACAGACACTCAAAGGCATGGACACACACACACACACACACACAAGTTTTTATTTTTTTTTTACTTTCAGCAGTCATGATCTCATAAGGCAATGTGTCCTAGTTTTGGATAGATATTACAGAGTAAATGGTAACCTTTGCCCCTTCTAAGCTGTGTATAGAGAGACAGTGGGCCAGATTCCCAAAGACTTACTCTTAGAGTGAGTCACTTACTCTGTAGGCCTATTTATAGATATACCTTACACCTTATACTGAAGCAAGTCATTTACACTGAGCACAAGTCTTTCGGAATGAGCAGACTAACAGCAAGTAAGTTTCTTACACTGAAAGCAAGTCTTTTGGAATCATGCCCAGTGTATTGCTTTCCTACTGAAGACAACTTTTGATGAATTGCTGTCTGAACCCATTGGTCTTATCAAGTAATTCAATGTACTAAGTTTTTGTTATAGTATGATCTGAGAGATTTCTCCCACTTACACCACTCAGATATATTGCTTTCTTAGTGAAGGCATGTTTGGATATCTTACTCTCTGACTTCCTAATGTCTTAACTGACATTCCTTTACTAAACAATTGATCAAAACTTTTGCCAGTATATACCATTAACATTTCCTACAGGCTTCACAAACAGACTGCCTCCCCCAGCAAGAATAAACCACTTTCTGAATGGGATATATAGTGGATATGTATAGAGCGTCTTCTTTTTAAATCAGTTTAAGTAATTATTTCAGTAGTACTTCTGTGTTTAAAACTGTCACGATTGGGGAGAGATGGGCGAAGGCTGCCAGCCTAGTCAAATAGAATTTGATATATAATTCTGGCATTTGCATATACATGTAAAATCCAGGCATGTTCTCTTGAATGAAAAAGAATATTGTGAAATGTGGAACTGCAAAATATGTGACAACATTGCACTCTACTGGCCCAGTGAAGCATGTTGTACCCTTTCATGTTAGAATTTGAGTCCAGGTTGGCTGGATGAAGATTTCATGCCCATTGTTTTAAGGCTAAAGTTTATGACTAGAATTTAGATGTGGAAGGTGCTTTATTGCTCTGGTTTCTGCTAGCATATACATGTGAAATGTCTTGTATTGTTGTAAGTTTCTGAGGAGGTGTTAGATTGCTAAATAATGCAGTTTATGGCCTGAGAACTCAGACCAGGTATTAAGATGATGCAGTATGAATACTGGGAAAACCTTAGTGTTAAAAATGATATAATTTTGGGAGGGTTTTAGAGACATGTTTGTTAGTAATGTTTAAATACTATTTCTCACAGGAGACTAAAAAACATTTTGACTTTGGACATCTAACTTATCAGCACTCTGCCTTGTGCTCACATGTAAGTTTTAGCACTGTGATTTCTTGTAGGAATACTTAAAGCTAGTAAAGATTAATTAGGTATTTTTCTTTGAAATCAGACCTGTCCTACTGTATTATTTTAAGTTTCTGTATGATCTCTGAACTCTTAGATATCTCTATGGTGTAGTAGTTTTGTCTTGTGTTTTAATTATTTATTATTAAATATTTTTGAAACCTTCTACCTGTGGCTGCTTTGTGTAGAGATATGCTCTAGAGTACATTACATATTTATAGAGGTTATTGTAATAGACCACTCTAAAGTAAGCCTTGACTGTTAGTCATACTACCATTGGCTATTAATATTGCACAGTAATAATTGGACACCCTTTTAAGGGCCTTTTAGTAACTGATATTATTAACTGGGTGGTGGCAGTAATTACTACTGTGTAGTCTGGGTAAAGGGGCACAGCTGGAAAATCTGTGTCAGCCTTTCCCAGGAGTGTCTGTGAAGTTGTATAAATACTTATCTCAAAGTGTGTGTGTGTTGTGCCAGCTACTTGGCAGTGACATGAAGTACTGGTTGGACAGAGAGGGTACTGGAGGTTTTAGCTTGCCTAGTTAGGCTGAGACCTGGACCCTATAGCTGCGCCAGTGGGGAGTCTTATTGGGGACCTGATGAGCAAAGGAGCAACCAGCCCCAGACTGACTGTGATCCTGTGTGCACTTAAGGGAAATTGTACTTTACTATGTGTATTAGTTATCCTTTCCTCTTCTAGGAGATGACCTCCCTGGTGTTAGTGGTGAGGATTGAGGCTCCTTGATTGCTTGGCCAGGGCACGGTCGTCACAAAAACATTCAAGCCTGATCTGTTTTTTATGTGGGAATGGGAGTCTATGATAGGAAAAATGTGGCCAAAATATCTTAACATTTGAAGTTAATTGTTAAGAAATAAATCACAGACCTTAGATTTTATTTCTTCTGCTTCTGTTTCTGATTTATCTTCATTTTTTTCTATTACTTCAAGAAAAAGTATTGGGAATAAATGGAAAAAGTGTTGGCTAACAGAGTAGAAGAATAGTCGCGTTTGAGCACAGAAGACCATTGTCACCTGCATTCTGCATAATCATTATATTGTCACAGTGCTATCTCATAAAGTTTATAAATTGGACTAATAAAGTGGTAGTGTGAGGTATCCAATAATTCATAAGGCTGTATATTGGGGAATTCATGATTAAGAAAGCTGTACAGATTATTTTTAAACATTTAGTAGCTATATTCTATATGGGAAACTCTCTAACATTAACAGAGATTTAGAAAATTGTTCTTTATGACACTGTGATGATGTGAGGTATTGCTAGCTATGCCAGGAGAAATAAAGCTTGAAACTCTGGTGTTTATTGTAAATATATATTTAGTATTTTCATGTTCTTTTATTATTTATTATTAAATATATGAATATTTTCCATTTTGGCTGGTCATTTAGAGAATATTTTAACCTTTGAGGCTACTTATTATATGGTGATACTGTGGCTGCCTCTGAAAACCTTGCTGCATTGGTCAAACACTACCATTTATATTTGCATTAATTTTACTCAGTACAATTGGGTACCCTTGTAAGAACCTTAAAATAGCTGACTTTGGAGTGTTCTGGTGGCAGTATCTACCTTATAATCTGGGTAGAGGGGGCATAGCTGGTAAATCTATGCCAGCCTTTCCCAGGTGTGTGTGTGTGTGTGTGTGTGTGTGTGTGTGTGTGTGTGTGTGTGTGTGTGTGTGTGTGTGTATGAAATTCAAATCTCAAAGAGTGTGCATATGTCAGTTACTTGTAGTAGGGACACAGAGCACTGGTTTCCCAGAGAGGGTGGTGGAGGACTTGGCTTGGAACACTCAGCTGTGAAAGAGGGAAACTCAGCCCGAAGATGGGAGTGTGTTCCCTGTGTGCTCTTAAGGGAAACTGTGCTTGATGCAGACAGCTGCATCTGGAAATACTGTGTGCATCTATTTTTGGTCCAAGTGAACGTCATATGCTGGTGAGCAGAGGTGTGGATATTAATTAAACTTCAGTAGACTGATGTGTGTACTCTCAGCAGGCACAAGATAAATATATAGAGTTTCATTTTCACAAGTTTTATTTATGTTTTGTTAGTTTAGTTTAGTCAGGAAAAGCAAGCAAAGATGTCAGCAGAGGATTTTGGGAAGCTAACAAAGAACCAGTTGGCCAAGGTGTGTGAAGCCAAAGGACTAGTGCATTACAACCTGAGTAAAGAGGAAATGATTTCAGCCTTTGCCGCAGCTGTAGCCCAAACCAGCAACCAGAAGCATAACCAGTCTGGTGATGGGGATTTTCACCCCTCAGAAACAGGACAGTTCATCTTTTCCTCAGACGACTTAAAAACCCATCTGGAGTTAAAGAGACTTGAACTGGAGGCCAGACATTTGGAATTAGAATCAGCAGAGTGACTGTGATAGGCAAACAGATGGAATTAGAATAGAGACTGCAGAGTTTGGAGTCTGAAGAAAACGAGAAAGCAGTGTTAACATGAGAGGGAGATGCTGAATCTTTGTCAGGTTCATGGAGGTAATAGGGAAGGGAGTAACCAACCCCCCGAGGCAATAAAGGTCAGTAAACTTCTTCCACAGTTTACAGAGGGTGATAATTTTGACTCACCTGATTTGGAACTGTGGTCTATTGTGGTTTTGGAGGTTTAGTTGTATTTGTATATTTGAAAGAGTATGTAAATAGTATAATGTTGACCAAGGATTCTGGCTATGATTCCTGACCCCCTTACTCCATGGTAAAGCTGCAACTGCTGTTTCTAAATTTTCTGATACTGATTGTTTAAACTATGGTAAAGTTAAACAATGTTCATTGGAATGTTTTAAGTTACAACCTGAAGCTTACAGAAAAAAGTTTCATGAACATAGACGTAAGGCAGGTGAAAGCGTATGTGATTATATTGCTGAGTTAAGCACTTATTTTCATAGAAGGTTGAGTGGGTGCCACGTCACCACTTTTGAAAGGCTGGCAGACTTTTTGGTGAGGAAGCAATCCCTTAGCACTTTACCTGAGGACATGAGAATCTGGTTGGCAGACTAGGAGGGTAACTCTGCAGATGAGCCAGAGAAAAAGGGGGATCTGTACTTAGCAAGCAGGGCACCACTGCACAAGAATGGGATACCCAGTGCTGCATATGGATGCAAAGGAACCCATGCTGGCCAGCCTTAACCACCCCAACAGAGTCCACCAGTAACAGGGGAAGCCAGTAGTTCAGGTACACAGCCAGGATTAAGGTTTAGATATTTTAAATGTAACCAGTGATGTCCACAGAAGCAAGGTGGGGGACCAAGCATGTGGGAATAACAGTATGCTAGTGGTAAGTTGTCTGAAGACTACAGGGGTACCAGACTGTTACCAGATTTTATATCCTTTCTTAGTGGATGGAAAACAGACACAACCTCTAACATAACCATTGTGAAGCCTGCAGTTGTTAAAGAGGAGCAGTACTTGCTTGGGCATTCCACTCCAGTCAGAGCTTTAGGAGACACCCCATTCCAAATGCCTTTGTCTAGGGTTCACATTAACTGGGAGGGTGGAAAAGGAAGCAAGCAATTAGGTGTGTTTGAGGATAACCCTGCAGGTGTCTTGATAGAGAATGATTTTGATAATGCAGTAACTTATATGTATACAGTAACATACAGTCAGGCTTGGAGACAGGCATGTGGGGCTGCTAGCCTGGGGGAGACCCAGATAGACCCCACACCTGAAGCCCAGGATGGTGAGGTGGCTTTTTCGGCGAGGGACCTACCCATTAGCAGTGAGCCTGAAGGAGAGCCACAGCTGTTGGTAGGAACTGATGTTCCCTTGCACAGAGTGACTCAAGGGAAGAGGTGAGTGCTAGTACCCAGGCTGATAGTGAGGCACCTCTGTCAGAGAATACCAGAATTCCTGTGGAAGGGGAACTGGGAAGAGTCAAAAAGGTTGATCTGAGACAGGCTCAGATCTTGGACTGTACACTAAGAGGATTGATGGAGGTAGCTAGGGTGGCACTTGCTTCTCAGTGAAAAGGGGGGTCTGTATACTGGAGCAAAGGGTTACTGTATAGAGAGTGGACAACTCAGGGAGGGCTAGATGGTGAGGTACTACAGCAGTTGGTAGTGCCCAGAGCCTACTCTGGCAGTTCTAGCTGTAACCCATGACATTCCTTGTGCAGGTCATATGGGTGCAAAGTGTACCAAGACATGTGTTATGCAGAACATTTATTGGCCTGGGATTTCAAGGAGTGTAACAGGGTACTGCAGGACCTATGAGCAGTGCCAAAAGTAGGCAAGGCAAGAGACAAGGTCAAACCTCATTTGATGCCTTTGCCTGTGATTGAGGAGCCATTTTGGAGGGTAGCTATGGATATTGTAGGGCCTCTGAGTACCTCACATTCCACATGGAAGATGTATATCCTCGTGGCAGTAGATTATGCTAGTAGATATCTTGAAGTGGTGGCTCTGCCCTGCATCAAGGCTGAGAAAGTGGCAGTTTCCTGAGTGAAATACTGACTGATGGAGGTACAAATTTCATGTCAGACCTGCTGGCTTGTTTGTGGATGCACTGTGAGGTGAAACACCTAAAGACCACCCCCTACTACCCCCAGGCTAATGGTCTTGTGGAGAGGTTAAACTCTAAACTAAAGACCATGCTACAGGCATTTGCAGAACAGTTTAAGAGAGAGAGTTGGACAAATATTTGCCCCATCTGCTGTTTGCATACAGAGAGGTACATCAGGAATCCACAGGTTTTTAACCTTTGAGTTGTTGTATGGGCATAGGGTGAGGGGGCCTTTAGATTTGATTCCTAATGAGTAGGATGATGAGTGTGAATCCCACAATGAGTTATATCCTAAACCTCAGGACTAGGCTTTGGGAGCTCATTGGCTTGGCCCAGGAGAAGCTATCAAGAGCCCAAGAGCAGAAAAAGGTCTGGTATGACAGGAATGCTTAAGCCCGAGAGTATGCTGTGAGACAGCAGGTTATGGTGCTCATTCCTGTCAGACACAATAAGCTGCAGGCAGCTTGAGGAGGACCTTCCAAAGTGCTAAGGATATTCAGTGATGTTATCTAGATGGCAGAACTGCTAGGCAGCAGGTAGGGCACAAATTGTAATATGCTAACATGATTTAGCCTTACCATGATAGGGAAGCCCTGTTGCTGAGTATTTGCAGTAATATGCAGGATGAATCTGAGGGGGATCTGTGGCTACATTGACCCAGCCAGAAAAATGCCAAGTTATTAATGTGTAGCCTAGGGTTGCAGGCATATGACATGACAGTGTGGCAGTGTAGTGGGGCCAGCAGTCCCAATGCAGATGGGCTCTCAAGACAGGGTATGGGTTAATGTGTTCCCAGACAGGCTCATGTCCTTCAAGCCATAGATCTCAAGGGTCACTTGAAAAACTAGCTTGAGTTTTCAAAGGGGGAGAGATGTGATGATGTGAGGTATTGCCAGCTATGCCAGGAGAGGTACAACATATGCCAGCATAGTTAGCTGGAATTTTGTAAAGAATTGTATGTCATTTGAATACTAAACTGATTTGTATAGGTGCTTGTGTTGAAAATGTATTTGTAAAACTGCTTGTATTAAAAATGTACCAACAGTGGGTCTTGTTGGACAGAAAAGAAATACAGCTGTATGTCAGACTGTATTGTAACTGTTGAAATGAATATATTGTAACAGAGGATACTGAAAGAGAAGAGGTTAATCTCAGTCCAGCTAACTTTGAAAATAGTCTGAAATTAAATTACCTGGTTTAAGTCATAAAGAGTGTATATTACAGTTCTGATTGCAGCCAGAGACAAAATGACTATGAAAACCAGGAATAAGAATCCTACTTTATTGTCCATAGGGGTGAACTAATTGCTACCCTGGAAGGGTGGAAGTTTTTGAAATGGTCCTATAGCTTCCAGATGCTATAACACATCTTGGCAAAGCTCTATGCATGTGAATTATGACACATATATACTAGATTCTGGTAAGGTTTCTAGTAAAGGGGGGGGGGGTCATGTGGGAACCATAGTCAGATGACCAGATGTATGTGATGTCATTCTGTAATCCAACACTGAAATGATGTTTTAATGCAAGATGAGGCAGAAGTATCAGGGCAGTCTGTTTGTGAAGCCTGACAATAAATAAGACCACTCAACCACTACATCTTGCCTTGCTCCAGTGAGTGAACTTAGAAACAGAAATTCTTTTGACCAGTCAGGAAAATATAGTGAGATTTGTTAAGTACTGTTTTTCTGTAGCTGTGTGAATCTATCCATCTATGTTATTATTAATATTCTTGTGATTGAAACTCTTGTGTTTACTATAGATATATATTTAGTATTTTCATGTTTTTTATAATTTATTATTAAATATATTTAAACTTTTCATTTTGGCTGGTCTTTTAGAGAATATTTTAATGTTTGAGAGTACTTATATTTATTTGGTGACAGTGTGGCCGCTTTTGAAAGACTTGCTGCATTGGACAAACACTGCCATTTGTACTAGTATTAATTTTACTCAGTATAATTGGGTACCCTTATAAGAGCCTTAGAGTAGCTGGATTTGGAATGTTCTGGGTGCAGTTTCTACCTTATAATCAGGGCAGAGGGGACATAGCTGGCAAATGTGTGTCAGGCTTTCCCAGGTTGGTGTGTGTGTGTGTGTGTGTGTGTGTGTGTGTGTGTGTGTGTGTGTGTGTGTGTGTGTGTGTGTGTGTGTGTGTGTGTGTGTGTGTGTTTGTGTGCTGGGTATGTGAGAAAATCAAATCTTAAAGAGTGTGTTTGTGTGTGTGTGTGTGTGTGTGTGTGTGTGTGTGTGTGTATGTGTGTGTGTGTGTGTGTGTCAGCTACTTGGAGCAGGGACACAGAGCACTGGAGGACTTGGCCTGGAACACTCAGCTGAGGATTTAACTCTACAGCTGTGGTCAGTGTGGGGTCTTGTTTGGGGCTTGGTGTAAAACAGGACTTGGCTTGGAACACTCAGCTGAGGATTTAAATCTACAGCTGTGGTCAGTGTGGGGTCTTGTTTGGAGCTTGGTGTAAAAGAGGGAAATCCAGCCCCAGTATGGGAGTGTGTTCCCTGTGTGCTATTAAGGGAGATTGTGCTTGGTGTAGAGATCTGCATCTGGAAATACTGTGTGTATATATTTTTGATCCAAATGCATGTTCCTCACCAGTGTATGTAGTAAAGACTGAGACTCCTTGATCACTGGCCCAGAGGAGGGATGTCACAGACAATATGTATAAAAGGACCAGGTCTACTTTGTTTCATTGAATCTCATTTCATCCCGACCGCATCCCTGCAAACACAAATTACTGAAAACTCATTTCACTGGACTGAACTTGGCATATATGGCACTGTATAGAGTACAGTAAGGTAAGTATATTGGCACTGTATAGAGTACAGTAAGGTAAGTATAAGGTATGTGCCCTTTTCCCCACTGTAGTGTGATCCTGGAGTTAGTATATATAGTTAGGGGTGTGTGGGGGCACAGGCCCCCCACATTGGGGGTGTGGGGGTGTAGCCCCCACCTTGTTTGTTTTATATTGTATTTTACCAAAAACCTCAAAACAATACATTTTAAACAATAGACATGCATAATTGCAACACTAATGACTAACTCTCTCCAGAAGATAATATGTACTCAAAATAAGTGGGGGGCCTAGCCCCCCACACACACACACACACACCTAACTATATATACTTGCTCCAGGATTGCACCACAGTGGGGAAAAGGACATATACCTTTTACTTGCCTTACAGTACTCTACACAATGCCATATATACTAAGTGCAGTTTAGTGAAATGAGATTCAGTGAAATGAGTTTTCAGTGAAGTGGCCAGGGTGAAATGAAATTTAGTGAAATGAGATTCAATGAAACAAAGTAGACTCGAAAGGACCATATGTCTTGTAGGTATCAGCAGCTTAACCAAAAATTCTGAAGAAGTCTGATTGAACTTTAACACATACATGTAAAAGTTACCGATCTTAATAAAATGCAGATTTAGTTGGATTATCTGGGTACTTCATCTTCACAACATTATTGCATAATACTTAGTCTATTGGTCTGCATGTTGTGCTGGTGGAAAAAATAAATTGCTGTGTGTCCTTGGGTCACGTTTATTTGATCATGTTTGAATGTTTTTCACACAAAGTACTACTGAAAATAGTTACTTAAACTGATTTAAAAATAAGACACTATACATATTCACTGCACATCCCATTCAGAAAGTGATTTATTTTTGCTGAGGGAGGCAGTCAGTTTGTGAAGCCTGTGGGAAATGTTAATCGTATACATTGCCTACAGTTATGATCAATTTATTTTATAAAGAATGGTAGTTAAGACATTAGGAAGCCAGACAGCAAGATATCCAAACATGTTTTCACTAAAAAACAATACATTGAGTGCTGTGAGTGGGAGAAATCTCCCAGATTTTACTGTAAAAAAAACTCCTTACCATGAATTATTTGAAAAGACCTCTGGGTTCAGGCAGTAATTCATCAAAAGCTGTTTGCAGTGGGAAAGCAACATACTGGGCATGGTTCCAGAAGACTTGACTTCAGTGTAAGTGACTTAATTGATGTAAGCCTACCCTGATTCGAAAAGACTTGCGCTCAGTGTAAGTGACTTACTTGATGTAAGCCTGTCCTGATTCCGAAAGGCTTGTGCTCAGTGTAAGTGACTTATTTTAATGTAAGGTGTAAGGCCTATCTGTAAACAGGCTTAAAAGAGGGGTCAGATTCCAAAAGACATGCTCTGGGAATAACTCACTTACTGTGAGTGCAGGTCTCAGTGTAAGGAACTTACTCTAAGAGCAATTCTTTGGGAATCTGGACCACCATTTCTCTCTGTAAACAGGATAGAAGGAGCTCTGTAATATCTTTCAGAAACTGGAAAGTATTGCCTTATGAAATCATGATAGCTGAAACTAAACATGTGTGTGTGTGCGTGTGTGTGTGTGTGTGTGTGTGTGTGTGTGTGTGTGTGTGTGTGTGTGTGTGTGTGTGTGTGCGTGTGTGTGTGTGTGTGTGTGTAACTTAATGCAGCCAGAATTTATTTCAGAAATGTATTCCATTTATTGACACCCAAACATTACAAGTGTACCTACTAAGAAGACAGTTGACCACTACCTACACTCATTTGAACATAGTTAATCACTGATTTGTTTTGCCGCAGACAATTTATAAATTCATGACTGTTTGTGTGATGCAAGCGTAATGCCCAGTGAAATTCAGTGATGAGCTGTATTTACACTTCTTAGGCATTAAATGGCACTCTTAAGTTCAATATGTACCTGTGTGCCTGGGTATCTCTGCTGACAGTTTTACTAGAAATTGGCAAATGGTTAATAAGGTATTTTCAACTACATGTAGGTAAACAGAGACAGCCTTACTCACACATTTCATTGCCACACTGTGCCAAGCTGCAGTATATTCAGTTTCTGTAAGGGGAGGGTATAGCACTTTTTTCATGTTGGGGTGTGCAGTGCACATCCTAAACATATATTTACATTATTAGCTTTACATTAAAAGTGAATCATACAAAATCTAATATTTTCACCAGAACAGTGAAATTTCCATTCACCAGACATATGCTAGTGGTCTTTGCAAATAAGGATTCACATGAAGTAAAATGCACAAAATAAAGATAAAACATACAGGTCTTTAAGCTGAAATATCCAACTAAGAGTAGGCTGTGGTAAAAACCATGACAGATTTTTTTCTCTTTCTTTGAGTTTTACCCCCCCCCCCCAAAAAAAAAAAAAATGAAACTGTATTAGAAGTACAGGGCTATTCTCTGCTTTCAGGCCATGAACTAACAACAGACCCCTCAGACATTGATTTGGGGAATGTTTTTACAATGTTTAGGTGTGAGGCCCTAGGTGACCTCAGATGAAGTATTGTAAAAGTTTCAAATAACTGATGGTCATTCATTTAACTCTTAGTTCAAGTCTATATTCAAATTAAGGGTTGTACAAATTGTCCAAGACATCACTACAAGCACATGATATATCAACAGACAAGGTGGCATACTAATAATGATAATTTACAAACAAGCACTCAACATTCGTCTGCTCAGGAAATTTGTATCCCAGTTATCAGAACACATTGTCAGGCTGAATGAGCAATGGAGGATCATGTTCTTATTGTCTGTCTGTAGGGAATGGAAACCAGATAGACAAACCTTTTCCAACAAAAGGAACCAGGGACATCTTTGTGCATTTGCCTCCAAAATCACTGTTTTCAGTACTTAAGTTCGGAGTAAAAAAGACAAAAAAAAAGAAACAAACTTAAATATCATTGCCCTTCTGTGACCGTGACAGTCCTCACTGGTTCTTACTGCAAAAAGGAACTGTAACCTCTAATTGCTGTGCACTGCCTCTCTCTACAGCAATATTTTGACACAGAAAGAGGTTAGAGTTATTCAGCCCAAACTCAGATGTCTCATTCCTGCAGCATAGATAATTCCCCACTTGATTTTAATTGCCCTTTTTACTCAGGAGGTAATTTCTCTCTTCAAAGAAGCTAAGAGGCCTAGTACTAGAAAGTCCTTGTTTCTCCAAGCAGAACTGGTTTTACTATATGGTGTCAAGCTAGTGCTAGTGTAAGCATATCTGGATAATTTTTGTTCATATTTTGTATTATCTTACTAGACATTTTGATTCTGGCTTTGCTTACTCATCACTGAAGATGAGCCTGCCAACCATGTCAATTCAGACTACTCTTACTTGTCATGTAGTTGCCAAGCAGTACTTCAAGGACATCTATCACTTCAGATATCCAAGACATCCTATGTTTCTTGCTTTCTGCTGTTAACTTTATGGTTGGACAACTCACTTTGCATCCTTTTCATCCTGTTTATGATGAAGATTTGACTACATATTTTGTTTATTTGTTGACCAGGTAAACCCATTGGATACAACTGTCCCTTTTCAGGGGCAATTTGGTAACACTGGTTAAATAACTTGCTCACAGTGACATAAAAGGCAAATGATGGTGAAGGGAACCTAACTCTACCTGGGCACAAGAAGCAGCTCATTAACAGCTTTTAAAGAAAGTTTGGATTGGCGACCAAGATTGTTCAGGGGAGTTCTTCTTAAAGCAGTGGCAAATTTTAGTTGCTTTTCCTGTTAAAAAGATACACAGTTAGCACTCTTATAGTTAGGATAATTTGTTAACAGCTAGCTAATATTGTATAGCAGCATGACTAGGATGGGAGACTATAATGTGGAGAGAAAGTGTGAGGTCTGCTTGAATGATTAGGGGCAACCTAGGAATGTTCCCGTGAACATTAACAGAATGGCGGGGAAGAGAGTGATAGTGGTAGCTGGATCGTTATCACATACTAGCTAATGGAGGGAATCAGCATATCATTCAATAACATTTTGTGTTGTACTATAGGAAAGTCATGATACAAAATGTAACATTAAAGCAGTCAGGTGGGTTTTAAACAGTTCCTGTATCAAAATCAACAACTGTGAAAGTGCGTGTAGCCAAGTGCATGTACTACTAAGTTGGTGCGCAGGCAGGGTATAACATTTCACTTTCGAAGCACACTGACTAGATAATCCTTGGTTACAGCAGCCAATAAAAGAAACTATACAGTTCCTACACTGGTAATAGTGCCCAATCAAGATCGCAAGTGATCCGCCATGTATCGCTTGCGATAGTAAAGTATGAAAACTTAGTTCCCTCTATACATTGGTGCAGTAAACTTTTCAACAGAGAACACCTTTCACAGTATCCATATGTTCAGTAGTTAACAAGGAATTCACAGGGTGACCCTTACATTTAACAAAAATGTACAAGTAAGCAAATAAAGCGACCCATACACCTGGAGTTAGTGCTCACGAGCTGCAGTATACAGCTAGCAAGCGCTAACACACTATGGGTTACAACAGAACACAGAATGTGGTAATGATATCAACAGTAATACCCACTTTCCATGAGATGCAATATAAGCAGCAGTATAAGCAACAGTTTAACGCTTGTATCAGGTTTATAGAAATGCAGAGCACTTAGCAGCAAGCAAGACCTGGTGCGAGCGCAGGTTTGGGGAAATGTAATTTAAAAATGGCGCCACAAGTGTGGGCTTCTACTAATAGGTTTGGTTGGGAGGAGGGGTAGTACTTAGTTCATAGGATTGGGGAGGGCTTTAACAAACCAGCCGAGCACAGGAGTTGCATGTTTTCCAAAGAAAATAATCAGGAGAACACGCTATTATGATTTATTTAGGCTGGTTAGGTATACCTTGTCCTGCCAACACTAAATGTAGAATTTGAGATGACTTTGCCAATAAAATAGTTTTGTGGTAGAATTTTGTCAGGTCAGAGGTTTCTTAGCATACTATACAGCTGGTTATTAATTTTGCTTTGTTGTTTTTATTTTGTTTTATTTTATATTAAACCATCTAACATTCGTTCCAGGTTACTTTAGGCACAGAAATGTGGGCTTTTTACATGTTCCGTAGCTTTGGTTGTGCTACTAGCTGCTGGGTAAATGGGGTAGCGTACGCTCTAGCCTAGAGCATGGTAAAAAGTAGTGGAGTTAATAAATGTCTTAGATCTGGGCTGCGGGCCAGTCCGTGTGGTGTGCAAGCCAGTATACGTGGTACATTGAACTACTTAGGAGAGCAGAAAATGGAGCAGTACACAATTAATTGTAACCTACTCTGCTTTCTGAGAAAGTTTGGACTGGCGACCAAGATTGTTCAGGGGAGTTCTTCTTAAAGCAGTGGCAAATTTTAGTTGATTTTCTCTGCTTTCTGAGAAAGTTTGGACTGGCGACCAAAACTGTTCAGGGGAGTTCTTCTTAACGCAGTGGCAAATTTTAGTTGCTTTCCCAGCAAGCACAGACCACAAGGACCTGGTGTGAGCTCAGGCTTAGGGAAATGTAAATTTTAAAATCTTTTAAAAAACTTTCTCAGAAAGCAGAGTAGGTTGCAATTAATTGTGTAGTGCTCCATTTTCTGCTCTTCTAAGTGGTTCAATGCACCACGTATACTGGCTTGCACACCACAGGGACTGGCCTGTAGCCCAGATCTAAGACATTTATTAACTCCACTACTTTTTACCGCACTCTAGGCTAGAGCGTATGCTACCCATTTACCCACCAGACAGTAGCACAACCGAAGCTATGGAACACGTAAAAAGCCCACATTTCTGTACCTAAAGTAACCTGGAACCAACACTAGATGGTTTAATATAAAATAAAACAAAACAAAAATAAACAAAGCAAAATTAATAACCAGCTGTACAGTATGCTAAGAAACCTATGACCTGACAAAATTCTACCACAAAACTATTTTATTGGCAAAGTCATCTCAAATTCTACAATTAGTGTTGGCAGGACTAGGTATACCTAACCAGCCTAAATAAATCATAAGAGTGTGTTCTCCTGATTGTTTTCTGTGTAAAACAAGCAACTCCTGTGCTCGGCTGGTCCCCACTCCATTCACCCTCGCTACGCTTGGGCTCACTACGCTCCCCTACCCTACCCACATTCCAACCCACCCCCACATCAATTATCTTTATACTTATCCACCACACCCACCGTCAACCCCTCCCCCCACTCAGCCTATCACACTTAGCAATCTATTATCCCTAATTAACCAGAAGCCATTATTCCACACATCCCGTCCCCACCCTAGTCCTACAATACCCTCACTATCCAGACTGCAAGAAAGTATGACCCCATTAGCAAATCAAATAAAACTACAACTCCTCCTCTGTACCATTGGAATAACTATACTATTAATGTTATATTCCACTACCTCCTTTCAAACATAATTTAACTACTCCCCAATAACCCCAACAAAATGCACATCCATTACCTATCCAGACTTCACACCTTTCTCCAAATTAGCTCCACACCTCTACCCAACCTCCCTCATCCACTTCCTAACACACAAAATCCATTCAACAAACAGGTTATCCTACCCAACCTCAAAATATCTAAAAACACTCAACAAGCTGTCAAACTCCAAGCACACCTAAAAGCTAAACTCATGACCTGTGGTGATATCCATCCTAACCCAGGCCCAACCTGCCCAATTGCTCCAATCCCTGACCTGAACAAATTCTTACTCCACAGAACCAAAGACTCACTCCTCATCCTTAACCTGAATGTCAGAAGTATCCTAAACAAAATCCACGATCTCCATGCATTACTCTGCCTCTACCAGCCAGACATAGTCATACTAACTGAGACCTGGTTAAAACCTGATAACCAAGATAATACAGTTACTGCACCCAGCTACAATATAATCCGTACTGACAGAATGGGAAAGAGGGATGGGGGTGTAGCCATACTCTACAAAAAACACCTCAGCTTAGAAAAACTCGATATCCCAACCCCAGACCTATGTAAGTCTGAACTCACCCTCACTAAACTAAAGCTAAACAAAAACAAACATATCAATATAATAGGTTGCTATATCCCTCTAGGGAACAATATACCCACTGCTGAAATACTACTAGAGTGGATAACTAACACCGTCCCTCAAGAAACCATCTTACTTGGGGACCTAAACATCAACTGGAACAACTGTTCCAGTCAAACTCCACTCTCCCACATCAACCTCCATGTACTTACCCAACTCATATCTTCCCCCACTAGAACCGATAAAAAGACCAAACATCAATCCATACTTGACTTGATACTAGTATCACATTCATGCCTAATACCCCTAGCAGGATGTCTACCAGACACCCTCAGTGATCAACAACCTACTTTTCTACTGAGATGTAAAACAACCCAGCAAACCGAAGTTACTGTGAGAGAAATCAGAAACAAAAAAACTGTTCATCCAATCAAACTTTAATAATGACCTAAAAAACTGTAACTGGACCCCACTAAAATATTTAGACCTAGATGAAGCAGTACTTTTCTTTAACACAACCTTTATAAATATACTTAACCAACATCCCCCCCAGAACAACCAGGATTAAAAAAACATGCTCCATGGCTAACTCAGGAAACCAAAACATTCCTCAAAAATAGAAACAATGCTTGGTCTAGCTACCAAAAAAATAAATCTCAACAGGACCACCAAAAATTCTGTGAATTACGCAACAAAGCCAACAAACTTATCAGAAAGGACAAAATCGACTATTATCAAAATATGCAGCATAAATATATTAATAACCCTAAAATGTTTTGGGCTGCTATCAACTCCATATTACAACCAGTCAAAACAACTACCCCCACACCCAATACATCTGCCAACCAAGAAAACATCCCCACACAGTTTAACAAATTCTTCACAGAATCTATCCAGGCCCTTTCTAACAATCAATCCAGCCCTAACTACTCCACATCAACACCCTTACCCTCTCCACCAATAGCTTCAACCAGTGCCCACAGCTTCAAAATAAACCATGTACCCACCAAGACCATACAAAAACGTCTTCTAAAACTCAAACCTACCATCCCTGCCACTGACAAACTACCCACGGAATACCTGCAACTAGCTGTTGAAGCAATAGCCTACCCTGTCTCCATCCTAATTAACAGATCCATCTCTGAGAGTAGAGTACCCCTGCTGTTGAAAATATCTCATATTATTCCACTGCACAAAGGTGGGAGCTCTCTTGAACTCAACAACTACCACCCCATAGCCATACTACCCCCCTTATCAAAGATACTAGAGAGAGTAATCCACAAACAATGGATGAATTACCTCCTAGAACACAAACTGCTATGCTCACAGCAGCATGGCTTCAGACCCTTTCACAGCACCACCACTGCACTTACTGCATTCACCAATATCATTAACAATTTCTGCAACAACGGACTACTAGTATCAGCCACCTTCCTAGACTTATCCAAAGCTTTTGACATGGTTAACCATGCAAAGCTCCTCCAATTAGTATCTGCCCTCAACATTAGTAATTCTGCTATCTCCTGGTTCAAGAGCTACCTAGATTGCAGGCAACAAACTGTACTATGGAAAAACAACTATCTCCATAACTACCTGTCCATCTAGGGGTTCCCCAAGGCTCCATCCTGGGACCACTGCTCTTAACACTATTCACCAATCAACTCCCTGTCAGCATCCCCAATGCCTCAATAGTACAATATGCTGATGACACCACCATAATTTGTGCAGCCAAAACAATTGACCACCTTCTCTCCCAAACACAAGAAAGTTTTTCTCTAGCTGAATCATGGTTCATTAATAAAAACCTCATTCATAATCCTTCCACAACAAAATTACTCATCTTTAGCTCCCACAAAGCCACACACTCTTCAGATAGTTTCTTCAGATAGTCTAACAATAACACCACCATTTCCCCCACCAATCACACCAAACTGCTAAGTATGGAAATTGACAATCACCTTAGATTCGACCTACACATTTCACTTATCATTAAAAAAGTGCACAAAAAAACTGGGCCTCCTCTATCATAATAAACAATTTCTCTCCAACCACTCTAAAATAACAATCGCCAGAACCCATCTTCTATCCACCTTATTCTATGCCTCCCCTGTCCTTACTAACCTCCACAAAACAGACCTAAACAAACTAGATTGCTGTTGTAACAAGATAGCCAGATTTGCCACAGACTCTCCCTTTCAAACTCATCACTGTGAATCCCTCAAAAAACTAAAGTGGCTAGAACTCCCACTATTACTTCAATTCAATCAACTGTCTCTTCCACACAAAATACTAAAGAACACAGAAAACACCCCAGCACTACAACACCTACTTCAAAATTACACCACCACCAGAACTTTAAGATCTAGCTCCCAAAACCTACTTACAACAACCAGATTTAACAACGAGGCAGGAAAATCTGTCTGCAGCTACTATATATCTAAAATCTGGAATTCCCGTCCTCGCCATATAACTAGTAACAACTCCTCAACCCAACTTAAGAAACTTCTCAAAGATCATTTCACAAACAACAGACTCTGCTCCTGTCACACCCCAAGCTAGGGACACTAACATCATAGTATAGAATCCTACTAACCTGTAATGTGCTCAAAATCAGTATTAGTACTATTGCCTGACTAGAGAATTATCTCTACTTCTAACTTCTACGGTTGGCAATGAAAATGTATCTAACGTACTTTCACAACTGTACTCCTGGATAAGCTACCACTATCTACAGCTATATATGCACATCCTGACTCTCCTACAAAAAATGTCTGTAACCAGCCTTCAATACTAGGACTGCAGTGTCTGTTTATCTGTATTGTTTGCACTCTCTGCATTATCTATATTAACTTCAACTGTTTTAGACTAAAAATGTATCTCCCTTCAATACCAGGACTGTATTGTCTGTGTTATCTGTACTGTCTATACTCTCTGCATTATCTGTATTACCTGCAATTGTCGAAGCTAAAAATGTATCACTTGGAGCTTTTCTCCCCGGGCCTCCACTTAAAATGGACATGTATCCAGTTGGCCCTCCCGGTTAACAAATGTAAAATAAATAAAAAATAAATAAATTATAGATTTAGTCCTGTCTGCTCACTTCAGGTGTTGGTATGCACAGCACATTATAGTATCATTCATGTGGCATATTCTTTGTAAGGGGAAATCCTTTATGCATAAGTTGTCCTCTGTTTCCTTAACCACATCATTCAACTTCCTATAGATAGTAGGGAATTCTCTGTACTTTGGATATTCATGGTTAATTGTGACGTGATACTGACAGGACAAAGGCAATCATAAGGCAATCTGATCAATGTTTTCATTTATTTTATGAAGGGGAAATAGAGTTGGTGAGTGACCTTAGATTGTCAAACTGGTCAGCAAAGTTCATTTTGCTGTCTGACATGTACAGTAATTTTATCAGGGCATGTTAGATGTCATTCTACCAGATCAAAAGCTACCACCTCTGCTGCCTTTTTCAGAAATGATTCGACTCAAAACATCAATGAGGCATCAGGTCGGCCTTCCATTTACTCAATTACAAAGCATTAAAAACCAGATTAGCAGTGTCAAGGTATGGCATGGTTTGCTACTGCATACCTCTCAATCTCTTAGTGCAAGAATTATAAACAAAATCAGAGACACATATTAGAAATTGCTCTTATAAAGTTTGAAAGTTGTTGGAATAACAGGTGTTGCATTAGTATGCATTTTCTGAAAGATGTGAAGTCTGAAACTCAAATGTCTGTCATTATGTAGTGACTATAATCCTCAAACATTTGCCAGAAAACCACACAGTTTATGATGAACAGACCAAATGTGAGGTAAAAAACTGGAAATTCTGCAATATTTTTTAAAGTTTTATGGCTACTGTAGTCTTATAAGGCCTAGGTCCTTAAACCTTTCATCCATTCATTGGTGTACTGCTATGTGCTTTTCTGCACGGAATGATTTTCCTGCATCCGTGGCCATTATGGAAGTCTCCCTATAACCACAAAGATGCAAATAAAAGGATAAATGTTCCAGTGTAGTAGCTTCAATTTCCTTGGAAAATCAACCAATGGCCATAAAACGTCCTAGATAATTCAGAGTAGGGTCATGATAGTTATTATTTAAAATTGGAACACCATTCTGAAACATCTGTCTAAAAGTATAGTGCCTCAGAACTGTAACCTCAACAGATGATATATTAAGACTGTAAGTTATTGACTGTTAACATACTAGTACAGAAGTACAGAATGAAACAACTGTTGAATTAAAAGAGGCACAATAACTGGAAAATGATGAGAGAGAACAGGCTGTGGCTTACGTTTGGTTGTAACTGCTGGACAAACAAAACAGACTGCAAGCCTTCTTCTGCTAGCTTCAGTATGACTGGCTATGTATATATTATAATAATAATAATATTATAATAATAATAATCTTTTTAGATGGTTTGCAAATGTATGCAAAACATCTATACAAAAATCCCTGTTTCAGAGCAAGAAATAAAGAAATCATTTACAGAAACTGTACTCTTCCTAAATTAGAGTATTACTTATATGGACAGAAAAAAAACATAGCCTGAATAAAACAGACTACAGCATTGTAATATGAGTGCAATCAGCTGCATATGGAGCAAGTTACTTTCAGAACAAATAACATGTTAGGAGAGACAGAGATGAGATGTAGTTTGAGGCAAGGATCTAGGCGGAAGAGACTGTATCATATCATATCATATCATATCATATCATATCATATCATATCATATCATATCATATCATATTCTTAACGAGCTTTATATGTGAAAATATCCAGAATGAAGTTGTTGAATGGATGAGTGTTTGGAATGCTTCTTAACAAGATAGGGAAGACAATTTCATATGTGGGGTGCATGCAACTGAAGTGTGTCTCCATTATCAGGACATATTCATCCAGTGAGCAGGTAGTCACTGGCCAATTTTTCTACTCCTTACTAATTACTTTTCTGTGTGTGTGTCCACAGTCCAGATTATGGAATGAGCTGCAGGGTAAATATGTAGCTTTTATAAATAAATTATGCCTCCATGGTATTGTATGCCAGGTGTCAGTATCACTTCTGCTTCTGTGTGGACCTGAGCTGCATGGTGGGTACCATACAGGGACAAAACTGAGAGTTGTTAACAGATTGACCTCATATGCAGAATAATTCAGTTAGAAGGAATGAAACTTTATTACCCACAAATGTGATGCATTGATTTTACTGGGAAGGAGTTGTACACTTTGAAACAGAATTATTTTGTAATTCTTCTAGCTTTGATTCTTAGATCATGAGTCATAAAACTATATTTAAGTTATGTTACCATACTCTGTTTTAGGCCTACCCAGAAGTAAAAGTTTGGTCAGCTACGTGGAAAGTAGCTACTGGACTTCTAAGTCTACTACTATTGTTTATTGGCAAACTCTAAAAGTATTTTGTAAGTATTCTTAGGAATATGCATATATGATCTACAAAGGGCTTTCTAAGTCTTCCTTTGTGTGGCTGGAAACTGTCATGAAATAAACATCATTTCAAAGTGATTAATATTAGTGACATGAAGGCATTCAGGCTGATATATTGCCTTCATCAATGTTGTTTGTACACAGAATGCTTACTTTTTTATGTTTCTGACTATCTTTGCATTAAATTAACACATTTTAATACATACCTCTCAACCTCTTAGCACAAGAAATCTGAACAAATCCTAAAATAATGCATGGGCAAAGACCCAAATACAAGGACAGATAAAAAAAAATCCTTTTATAAACAGAATTTACTAGAAGAAGAGAATTTGTGTTAGCATGACTTTTCTGAAGGATATGAAGTCTGAAACTCAAATGTTTGTCATTATTTATTGACCTCAGTGATTTTGTCAGAAAACCGCACATTTTATGAAGAACAAATCAAAACAGTTGAGAGGTATGTTTTAATACTTGACAGTGGTTTTGATTAAAAAAAACATGTTTGCTAACAAAGAAGTTAGTTTGGAGTTAGCAAGGCAGACATTTTAAAGCAGCAATATTTAGATTAACCTTGTGAGTGATAAAACAGTTATTTGTATACTTGCCATTATGTTTTTTTTTTCACTGCAAGTTGAGCACAGACACCTGATGGGAGAAGATCATTTGATCCATTGAGAAATGGAGTAGCTCATTTGGTTCAGTAGTTATTTTGTACCAGAAGCACACCCTATAATATTACATGTTTAAGGAAAGGAATGGAAAAAAAGCTATAAAACATGAAAAAAGACATGGTGATTGTCATATTTTCCATGTATCTAGCTGGCATTATAACTCATTAAAACAGAGGTAGTAAGTTTTCATGAAAATATACAACAAAAGGTTAATCTGGAAGTGGAAACTATGAAGTGGTACACATGTCTAGGAAGTGATGGATACCTTCTGATTTTCTTGTGTTGCTGCCTGAGCTCCAGTTGTTTTATCTGAATGCTAATATCAACTCTAGGGACAATGTTAAAAGAAAAAAAAAACATGAAAACTGTTTGAGTACCATTCTATTTATGACTTCAGTAGCAGACTAGAGGTCGAAATTTCTTATGAATGTGGCTTTTGTGTAGTAATATCAAAAACAGGCAAGCCTAATGGTTCTTCCTTATGGCGTCCTGTTGTGTTTTGCTTCCCTGATTTGCTTGTCCTTAGATCTGAAAATGTTTTTCCAGCTGTCCACGATGCTTGTTGTTCACTGCTTATGCATGGCTGGTAAATAGTTTAATCTAACAAAATATGGGAACAAAAGTTAAAGTGAATGTGAAAATCAAAAAAATTCAAATGAAGCATAAACAGGGACAGAGGGTATGCAAACATTTACAGGAGATAACTGTTACTGTTCTGTATCATCTTCCAAAAGAAATCCATCAAAAGAAATAGGAAAGAATAAACAAAGTAGATAGAGTAAGTCAAAAGTGTAAGGGACAGAATAGCAAAACAGACATTTGTCAGTGTTATATGCTGATTTGCACTTTTGACAAAGCACAGCAGCATTATAGCAAACTAAAAAAACACAAAGGGATGAACAGCAAAGGAAAGAGGCAACAGCTAATGTAATTAAATCATAACACAACAATTCTTTGCAGCGCCTTATTGAATCATTGTAACAACTGTCAAACATTCTGTGTAGTTAAGTTATATCATACCTAGCTAACAACGGTTATTATGAAAAATAACTAAATCTGATGGAACATTTTAGCATAGAGCTTTTCTTCCTTGGCCTACACTGAAACTGTACAGAAATAAATGAATGCTTGAATAAATCTATATATAACAAAATGTAAGGAAACATAAATTATACTATCACATGCAGTCCCTACCACTCAATGAATGGCTTGTTTTTCAGTCATGAGCCTTTTATTTGTCAATTTACTACACATATTTTCATTCAACTTTCGTATTTGTTGTCTGAAATAAGTATAAAGAGCAATGTGTTGCATGTGTACATTCCAAGAACCAGAACCTTAGGAAAAACTTGTCCTCTCCTGAAAGGATTCCACATGCAGGACACATGGTGACTTGCCTTATGGCAAATGATACACACTGTATATATAGCATATCACAGTTTGAGATATGTTGAGCCTTGTAACATTTTGTAAATCATCTCTAAATTGTTTGCCAGAAGAGTAGCAACAGTGAATGTCTGTACTTTACAGTTTTAACAGTCTTATGTTTTCCACCGCACTTAAACCATCTGATCATTTTATCACTGGTCAGCCCTTTTCAGCTAGAACGCAGGCAGCAAGCAAATGACAAATACTATATGCATTCATAATCTATTTATTTTTTTATTTATTTCAGTTTGATAATGAGATAAGAGGAATGTTCGGCAGACTCTTTCCATAGTGCAAGACAAAACAAGCAGGTATACACAGACCAAGGATTCATAAAGTTATACAAAACCAAAGCATACTAACAGGGTAGAGACAATGCATTTATAGAATATTTACAGTATGTAAAATGCGAGTTAAATTCATATTTACAGTATCTGCAGTTAAGATAAATAGTTAAACACTGGTCATTTGTTAAAATTAGAGAACGGGACAACATATCAAACCCTGGACATAATTGGCTTTGCATTAGTATGTATTTTTTTTAAATACATACATTAAAGATCAATCACTGAATGTGCATACAAGAACTGGGTGAAAAGGAGACCCTGGACTTTTAGCAACAAACATATATTTGGGGAGGGGGTGTAGTAACCTTGGAAAAAATAGCATTGAACCTGACTGTGGATAACAAACACTGAACATCATTTAAGCTTGGACCTTAGACAATTTGTCCTTAAGATGATTACAGGTGGGAAACGACCCTTGCCAGTGAGCATAGTGAATTAAAATTACAGAAGTCATGAAAAGGGCTCATGCACATAAGCTGTATTTATTTGTTTGCTTGTTTACCTGTTTGGTTATTTATAAGATATTAAATAAGAGTCTGTTTGTTTATTTATATGCTGTTGAATGAGTTAGCCATTCTGGGCAGTGCCCATTTTTAGAGTCTCAGTGCAGAAAACCCACTGTTAGAACGTAATATAATAGGGAGAACCATTGATAGATATAAGACTATGCAGGTGTTAACCAGTTGCATACATGACATCAAACAATTTTAGGTGAACAAAAATTTACCATAGGACTGAAAATGGATGCAACATGATGTAGGCAATTTTTATTCTAAACCTTTCATTAATACTACTAATCTCTGTATTAAAACTTAACAACCATAAAAACATTTGCATAATTGCTCTTTATATTCCCCCAGGAAACAACATACCAATATTAGAAAACATACTTGCCTGGACTTCCCAAAATATAGATAATGAAACCATCATTCTAGGTGATGTAAATATCGACTGGCTAGATACAGGCCACAACAACCCCTCAAAAAACATAAATCTTTACAACTTCTCCCAACTAATTGAAGACATCACTAGACCTCACAAAAATTACAACTGGGGCTCCACAATAGACTGGATATTAGTATCCCACCCTTTCAATGTCGTCAGTGCAAGCATACTACCTAATACCATTAGTGACCACCACCCAGCATATATCATACGCAAAACTACTCCAACCACAGGCTAACACCAACACAAATCTACCAGAAATTTTACTAAGTTCCAATCATCCATATTTAATGAAACCTTAGCTAAAGTAAACTGGAAACCCCTCAAATCCCTACCACTTAATGAGGCTGTTGAATTCTTTAACTCAACATTTCTAGACATCCTAAATAGGCAAGCACCCTTCTTCTTCCTTTCGGTTGCTACCGCCACAGCAGATCAACTGTTTCCATTTCTTCCTGTCCTTTGCATCTTGCTCTGTCACACCAACCACCTGCATGTCCTCTCTCACCACATCCATAAATCTTATCTTAGGCCTTCCTCTTTTCCTGTTACCTGGCAGCTTCATCCTTAGCATCTTTTCCCAATATACTCTGCATCCCTCCTCAGCACATGTCCAAACCAACATAATCTTGCCTATCTGGCTTTGTCTCCAAACCTTCCAACCTGGGCTGACCCTCTAATATACTTATTCCTAATCCTGTCCATCCTCATCACACCCAGTGCAAATCTTAACATCTTCAACTCTGCCACGTCAAGCTCTGATTCCTGCCTTTTTGTCAATGCCACTGTCTCCAACCCATATAACAGAGCTGGTCTCACTACCCTCTTGTAGACCTTCCCTTTCACTCTTACTGGTACTCGTCTGTCACAAATCACTCCTGACACTCTTCTCCACCCACTCCATCCTGCCTGTACTCTCTTCTTCACCTCTCTTCCACACTCACCATTACTCTGAACTGTTGAACCCAAGTACTTAAACTCATTCACCTTCGCCACCTCTACTCCCTGCATCCTCACCATTCCTCTATCCTCCCTCTCATTCACACACATATATTCTGTCTTAATCCTGCTGACCTTCATTCCTCTTCTCTCTAGAGCATATCTCCACCTCTCCAGGGTCTCCTCCACCTGTTCCCTACTCTCACTACAGATCACAATGTCATCTGCAAACATCATAGTTGACAGGGACTCCTGTCTGATCTCGTCTGTCAACCTGTCCATCACCATTGCAAATAAGAAAGGGCTCAGAGCTGATCCTTGATGTAATCCCACCTCCACCTTAAATGCATCTGTCACTCCCACCGCAGACCTCACCGCTGTCACACTACCCTCGTACATATCTTGTACCACTCTTACATACTTCTCTGACACTCCCGACTTCCTCATACAATACTACAACTCCTCTCTAAGCACCCTGTCATATGCTTTCTCTAAATCCACAAAGACACAATACAACTCCTTCTGACCTTCTCTGTACTTCTCCGTCAACATTCTCAGAGCAAACATTGCATCTGTAGTGCTCTTTCCTGGCATGAAACCATACTGCTAATCACTAATCATCACCTCCCTTCTTAACCTAGCTTTCACTACTCTTTCCCATAACTTCATGCTGTGACTGATCAGTTTAATCCCTCTGTAGTTACTACAGCTCTGCACATCACCCTTATTCTTAAAAATCGGTACCAACACCCTTTTTCTCCATTCCTCAGGCATCCTCTCACTCTCCAAGATTTCATTAAACAATTTAGTTAAAAACTCCACTGCCATTTCAGCTAAACACCTCCATGCTTCCACAGGTATGTCATCTGGACCAACAGCCTTTCCATTCTTCATCCTCTTCATAGCTATCCTTACTTCTTCCTTGCTAATCCACTGTACTTCATGATTCACTATCCGCACATCATCCAACCTTCTCTCCCTCTCATTCTCTTCATTCATCAATCCCTCAAAGTACTCTTTCTATGTGCTCAGCACACTCTCCTTGCTTGTGAGTATGTTTCCCTCATTATCCTTTATCACCCTTACCTGCTGCACATCTTTACTAGCTCGGTCCCTCTGTCTAGCCAATCGGTACAGGTCCTTTTCTCCCTCCTTAGTGTCCAACCTATTATACAACTCTTCATACGCCTTATCCTTAGCCTTCGCCACCTCTCTCTCTCTGCCATGCACCTCATCTCCTTATACTCTTGTCTACTTTCTTCATCTCTTTGACAATCCCACTTCTTCTTCGCCAACCTCTTTCTCTGTATACACTCCTGTACTTCTTCATTCCACCACCAGGTCTCCTTGTCCCCCTTCCTCTTTCCAGATGTCACACCAAGCATCTTTCAAGCCATCTCTCTTACTAGCTCTGCTGTAGTTATGGATAAAATCTGGAAATCATGGCAGAAAAACAAAGATCCCTCAACTCTACTACATTACAAGCAACTCCGTAACCAGGCAAAACATCTAATAACCACTGATAAAAAAGACCACTACTTCCACCTACAAAGCCAACATAAAAATAATCCCCAAAAGTTCTGGTCTTCCATCAGCCAACTATTATACCCAGGCTCTCAAAGCAATCCATCCCCTGACCCACAAAAAACTCCCACTGAACTTGCTACCCTCTTCAATTCCTACTTCATTGACACCATAGCTAACCTAACCACCACCTTTCCTACAGTTAACAGCACCACCACCAAGACAGCAGATGACCAGGTCATCCCAGAAAACAAGTCTACCCTTAACCCTAACCTAAAATTCTCCCCCATACCCACCAGCACAATAAAAAAACTTTTACTTAAGCTAAAACCCTGGACTCTGGCCCCTGCCAATTTACCCCCACACTTCCTGCAGCTAGCAGCAAACTCTATAGCTTATCCCATCAGCATACTAATTAACAGATCAATTAAAAAATCCCTTGTCCCAGACATCTGGAAAAAAGCATTCATTCTTCCCTTACACAAAGGTGGCACCAACACAGACACCACAAACTTTCGACCCATAGCAATTCTCTCATCCCTCTCTAAAATACTGGAAAAATGCATCCATGTCCAACTCCTCAACCACCTGCATGAAAATCAAATTGTATCATCCACTCAGCATGGTTTCAGACAAGGACACAGCACCACTACCGCCCTCCTAGCCTTTCTTGATACAGTTAACCGGGCACGGGATTCTGGTAAAATAATTGCTTCACTTTTCCTTGACCTCTCCAAAGCTTTTGATACCATTTCCCACACTGTCCTACTCTCTAAACTATCCACCTTCCACATTTCTCCCCCTACCCTACAATGGTACAACAGCTATCTCTCCAATAGGCAGCAATCCACCAAATGGCAACAGTCTTACTCTCCCTTTCTCAGTACATCCACAGGGGTATCCCAAGGCTCCATACTTGATCCTCTCTTATTTAGCATCTTTATTAACAACTTTCACACCACTCTCCCACAATGCTCAGTAATCCAGTATGCTGATGACTCTACAATAATATGCACTGCAAATTCCAGCTCTGAACTCCAGCAAATTACCCAGAATGCCCTCACATCTACTGAATCTTGAATGCTTAACAATCATCTTGCCCTAAATCCAAAAAAAACTAAACTAGTAATTTTTACACCTAGGAAAACCACTCCATTTGATAAAAAAACTCTTCACTATACAAGCCCAAGACAATACCACTATAGAAGTTGTCCCACACACTAAATTACTAGGCATTATTATAGATGAAAACCTTAACTTTGACCTACACATAAACAATAACATCAAAAAAACACACCAAAAGCTTGGTATGCTCTACAGGCACCACCACTTTCTTAGCCTCTTTACTAGACAAACCCTTGCAACTACATTGTTATTACCCTCTCTCCTTTATGGTGCCCCTCTCCTCACTAATATCCAAAATTCTACAAAATCCAAACTTGCTATGTGTTACAACAGAATAGCAAAATTTGCCACCAAGGCCACATTCTCATCCCACCATTGTAAGTCACTGAAACAATTAGGGTGGCTGGAATGCCCCCACCATCTCTCATTCACCCAACTAACTACTGTGCACAAAATAATCTACAGACCCACAGACTGTCCTCCTCTCTCAACTCTACTTGCCAAATACCATTCCAGCAGGCATCTAAGATCTGAAAATCATCTACTTCTAAAAGTAGATAAGCCCACCTTACCTGCTGGTCAACTCCTCTATGCCTTCACCATCGCCATACTATGGAACTCACTTCTGCCTTCTATAAGAAACCCAGGCAGCACCACCACCTTCAAACAAATGCTGATAAATCATCTCAACTCTTCCTGGCTATGTTCCTGCTCTATAACCTAACCTCTTCACTCTATATGATTATTAAACTCCTATGTCTTTTGCTACTAGTGATTGATGATATTTTCTCCATATTTATTTTTATCTTCACTTGTTGATTCTGGTACAATAATACTGATCTCTGTTTATACCAATCTGATTGAATTCATTGAATTCTGCTTTAATGTATATTTTCTGTATATATTGCTGTAATCAAACAAACTAGATTCCTGCTTTTATGTATATATTCTGTATATGTTACTATATTTACTATCTGTAACACTGTTTCTGCTTCTGTGCTAATTAATGTTTATATTTTTTCTGTGTCTTGGTGGAGCTTTTCTCCCTGGGCCTCCACTGAAAATGGGCTCTATTAAGCCCAGTGGACTTATCCCGGTAAACAAATGCAATAAATAAAAAATAAATAAATTACATACACTCATACCATTTATATACTGAGGTCTGTAAAATAGATAAATGAAACAGCATTTTCTCAAGATTATTAAACCATGAAGACATTAAAATTCTTTCTCCTATTTGAATATATCGACACAGCTGTCTTTATTCTGCAGATATCTAGAATCAAATTTGTACTAAGATTTCAATAGCTTTTAGAAGCTAAAATAGAAATGAGTACACCATTCTTTACTATGTGATGAAGGTAAAGTTGTTTAAGCATAGGAAATTATATTACATTTAGAATTCACTTAACAAATTTGAATTATTGGTTAAAGGCCGTAGCTGCAAAACTTTATTAAACAGGCTGAGTATTTTAAAAAGTGCTTTGAGTATTAAAATTCAGACATTTCAAGAAGGGAAATTCTTGTGAAAATGCCCAACAATTTCTACTAAAGGGATGCCTCTAAAAGAAGTACTAATTTTCTGAATCTGTGATTTCATTAGCATTATCCAGAGGAGTGTATTATCCTGCAGAATACTAGTATGATTAGAAATCATGAGTAGTTAGTCTGAAGACAGGAAAACACAGTCCGAGGTTTGGAAATTTGAGTCTGCCTTTCTGCACGTGGTCTGAAATGTTTTTAAAATTAACTCTTGCAATTTTTGTTTACCGTATTATTTACCATAGAAGCTTAACAACTGTTCTGGTGACTAAAATGGAAAATTCTTAAAGAATATTTGAAATCAAACTATTTTAATAAGAGAATAGCCACGAGAGAAGGAAGATCTGTCTAAAAGGCTGAATTCCATGGTGGTGCAGCAGGTAGTGCTGTCGCCTCCCAGCAAGAGGCTCTCTGGTTCAATTCCCGGCTGTAGCATCTCCTGGGGTGAGTCTGCATGTCCTCCCCATGGTTGCGTGAACTTTAAAGACATGCAGGTAGGTGCGTGTGTGAGTGAGTGTGGCTTCTTTGAAGGTTGGGTGCTGGGTTGGCAACTCAACGCCATAAAAATCTACTGCCAATCATAAGCAGACCAGTGATCTGCTGTAGCGACCCCTAACTGGGAAAAGCTGAAAGACATTACTTATCTAAAAGGCTGAATTCTAATGTACTTCAGTTACCCAAATCCTATTTGATTTTGTTCATGGCTGGGTCCAGATTGGCAGAGTTAAAAGAAGAAGAGTCCTGTTTATACTTGGCATTGAAATACATCAGTTCCTTTAACAAAGCATTTATGGAAGAAACCAGTGAGTGTTTGATTTTGGAGGCTGGACTGGTGACAGGAAAATGAGTGGACTGTCCTAGATTAAGTCTGTAGAGTAGCAAAAAGCAAAAAACTGGCGAAAAAACAAACACAAAAGCCACACAACCTTGCTCCAGCAAGTCAAAAGGCAAGTCCCAAATTGCTAAACGCTAATTTTATTTGTAAACGTTTTCGCCTTGCTTCAAAAGCTTGGCTTCTTCAGAGATCAAACAAGACAAAATGAATAATGCAAGCTTAAATACTAAAAGGAAGTGATGTCATAAAAGGCCATTTTAAAAACATTATAAAAAATCTTTTGTTTCTTTTAATACATTAGTAATGTTTGCCAAAAGTCCTGCTTATCGGGAAACATATATTATTACAAAATGTAACCTAACAACAGTCAGATATTGAAAAATAAAATAATGTATTAATAAGTAAATAGGCAAGATGTATCAACCTGTAGGAAAATCCTACCCTTTAATAAAGTGTAAAAACTATCTAGGTATTGCAAGTGAGAACCTTAATTCATAACAAAAAAGTTAACTTAAATAACTTTTAAGTTTTAGAACAGGTAAAATATTACAATTATCGTTCAAACCAGGAACATGGAAGGCATCTGTTCTAAATTGCCACTCCAGTTCCTTAAGTTCCAACAGTAATGGAAATGGTCCCCCTCTAATTGATGGTGTAATCTGATCTATATTATTTATTATTTTATGCAGAATGCAATACTTTACTAGAAATGTTTTTGAAGCGGGATTATCCTTCTAAATTTGTAAATGACATTTTAGATGAAGTGGTCACAAAAAGGACTAATGGCTTTTTTACAGCCATTTTATCAAATAATACAGAGATAGAAGTTTTGACATCCCCTTCTGGGCAAGAAATAGTCTGTAGGGGTGAAAATGATAGATCTACTGATAGAAGAAGTTTTGATTCTACACTCTGTTACATTACTACATTTAGTTTTCATTCCAACGACATTGTAGCTATAATTCAGAAGAATTGGGACTTTATTGTGAATAACCCTCTGTTGGCCAAAAAATTTGGAGGTAACCCCAAATTTGTTTTTAAGAGGAGTAAAAATCTGAAAGAACTACTACAGATGAACAACACTTGTATACGGTTTAATAAAAGGCCGGGATGTCCCAATGTGGTTTTGTAATAGATGTAACCTTGTCAAGGTCGGACAGACCTTCACTATAAGGGATAAGAAATACACTATAAGGAAGCCCTTTAATTGTAATAGTAAAGCAGTAGTGTATGTTGCACTTTGCAATTGCTGTCCGTCTTACTATATAGGAAAGACGGATCGTAGATTACGTGATCGCATTTACGAACACGTATATGCAATGAGGACAGAAAATTCTAACAATGCCCTCTCCAGACACCTGAATGATTTTTCGGGGCATAGCTTTTCTTTTATGGCTATAGATCAGATTACACCATCAATTAGAGGGGGACCATTTCCATTACTGTTGGAACTTAAGGAACTGGAGTGGCAATTTAGAACAGATGCCTTCCATGTTCCTGGTTTGAACGATAATTGTAATATTTTACCTGTTCTAAAACTTAAAAGTTATTTAAGTTAACTTTTTTGTTATGAATTAAGGTTCTCACTTGCAATACCTAGATAGTTTTTACACTTTATTAAAGGGTAGGATTTTCCTACAGGTTGATACATCTTGCCTATTTACTTATTAATACATTATTTTATTTTTCAATATCTGACTGTTGTTAGGTTACATTTTGTAATAATATATGTTTCCCGATAAGCAGGACTTTTGGCAAACATTACTAATGTATTAAAAGAAACAAAAGATTTTTTATAATGTTTTTAAAATGGCCTTTTATGACATCACTTCCTTTTAGTATTTAAGCTTGCATTATTCATTTTGTCTTGTTTGATCTCTGAAGAAGCCAAGCTTTTGAAGCAAGGCGAAAACGTTTACAAATAAAATTAGCGTTTAGCAATTTGGGACTTGCCTTTTGACTTGCTGGAGCAAGGTTGTGTGGCTTTTGTGTTTGTTTTTTCGCTAGATTAAGTCTGTATTTGGAGGCTTACCTCAATATTATTATTTCTAATACCTGAAATTATAACAGAATATCATCTGCAAAAAGTGTTATTTATCATATAGTTATCAAATATTACAGTTTCAGTTCTGGGATTACAAAAAATTCTCCTAATGGTTGCAAAGAAAGATGCATAAAAATGTTTGATATTGGTTTTTCTCTCCAAAGTATAATATTTCCAGTAATTCTTTATAATTTACTCTTTAACACAATCCCTGCAGCACAATATGGAAATAATTTCTTCTGGCTCTTCTAAAAAAACTCTGTAACTCTAGATGTCCCACCAGCTTTAAATAACTTATTATAAGAAAGTTAATAGTGTAATTGGGATGATCAGTTTTGTTACATAAAATACATCTAGATTTTCTTTATATTGTGTTACTTTGTTTCTTTAGGCAAAGAGACCTAAAGTGGCATGGTTACTCTTATTTATAATGTGTTGAATGTGCCCCCCACACACACAAAGTCCCATTAACATCATATAGTTTGCCGCTATATTTAGCAGCCAGGCAAAACCTGTACTATCTAGTTAATAGGTAACTGCTGTGCTACATTTGTGAAGTACAGCAACAGCTTTAATGAAGCAATGGAAACAAGACACATTCTTACCTTAACAAGAATGATCACACAGTGCAAGGTCTGTGCACTGTAAAATGCAGGGAAGTGACCACTAAATGATTTGGAAATAATTTTACTTCATTAAAGCAAAAGCAATATATTGCTGCACATAAAGAAGGTAGTCTGTGTGCAATATATGCATTTTAGCTTCATGTCATAAAGGATCTGTATTCAAACAGTGAATTTCACTAATTCACCATTTCATTATACTGAACTCATTGAACTGAAGGACACTGAAAACCACTGATAACAGCAAACAGTATTTTTGCAGGGGGGGGGACCCCCCCCCCCAGTTAAATATACTAACTCCAAAATTGCAAACAGTGGAGAACAGGAAAAACTCCTTACCCACTGTTAGGGATCTGACACTAACAGCCAGCAACACACACAGAAGCACACGCGAACATACATTGACACACACACAGTCACACAAATGCACACACACACACACACACACACACACTTAAACACATACATACATAACACATTCAAGCACACATAGAGATGATAATTTTTAAAGTTGTTATACATACATCAACCGAAGTTCAGTGTGGTGCAGCACAATGTTAAAATCAACCAAGTGAATTGCAACAAACTGAAAGTTCCCTGGCAGGAATATTAAAAAGGCTTAGAGACAGATATACTGTAAATCAAACATGCCTTTTGAAATTGTGCTGCATGATAATTAAAGAGGAGCCCCAATGGGTGAGAGCCCAGTGTTTATCCATAGCTTACAATACCACAGTTTACATTGCTGGCAGTACATATGTCTGATGGATATTAGGCACAGATTGTAGCTTTCCTTACTTGTGGTGGTGGTGGTGGTGGGGGGGTGGGTAGCTGAAAAGTGTGGAACTTGTAGTCTTTTCTGAACCCTAACTCTAACCCTAAAACTCCCACCTGGTCCTTAACCGTAATGATGGTAATCCCTTCCCTAATCATAAAGTCCCCAGTCATACTCTAAACCTAAAACTCCTTTCCTGTTCCTTAAAACTTAGTCATCTTTTAATCCTTAACTGTAAAACTCCACTCTCACTCTGTATCCCTAAACTCCCTACTTGTTCCCTAAACCAAAAACTCCCTAAATCTAAAGTCCCCAATCATTTCCTAACCCTAAAACTAAAACTCCCTTCTTACTCCATAAATATAAAGTATTTGATAACTCTCTAACACTGAATTCCCCTCCTGCCTCCTAAGCTTTAAGTTTCCCCCTCCATCAACCTAAATCCTGCTCCTGATCATGCCTGAAACCATTACTTGCACCCCCCCCCCCCGAGGTAGATGGAGTAAGCTTGCCTGAACTCTGCCACTGGGTTCAGGTGATGTGCGGTGGCACCACTCTCTCCCCATTGCTGCATCACCTTGCCTAAATGATTACCAGTAGGCCATGCGAGCTGCAAGATACCTGAATCACCGGCTGTGGTATAATAGGTTTCGAGTGACTGGGATCTGTGTGCTTGTAGTAGACAGTATTAACTCTCTGGCTGCAAAACTGTAGAGACCAAGAAAAATTCATACAGCAAAGGAATCATTGGAATGCTAACAGAACTTGCACGGGTAATTTCATGTAGAGAACAGCTGTTAGGAGTTCAGCTCTGGGAAGCTGAATTTGATGAGTTTGAATCTTGCCCACTTTACATTAACACGGTATAGGGCAACATGCAATAAGACAGACTATAACAAAAACATTTTGTTTTTAATGCATGCTAACATAAATTTCTCATTCTTACATTGCCATCCAGGAAATGCTTGTTGCTATTGTTTATTTCCAACTACTCCAGAAAATGAAAATATAGATTTAATTTTGATGAAACACTTATTTCAAATTTGTTTACAGGACTTAAAACTCAACACAGTACAAAACAAAGAAAAACAGTAGTTTGTCCCCCATTTGGCAGCATATAATTGCAATAAAGCTAAAGTAAGCTTCTCGTAGATGCAGTGTAAGTGTGAATAATGAATAACGTGATTGGTTAGGCTGAAATGTGCACATTTAAAACCATTCCGCTTGTGTGTGTAAAGTGACCACTTCAGAATGTAAATTCTTAAAGACAAAATTTGCTTTATGAGGTATATAATTGTACTGGTTCCTTTCTAAAAGTCATATGAAAAAAAAAATCTCATAGTATTAACAGTAGAAAACAAAATACTTTTGGGATACAATACAAGGACCTGTGTCTAACCTTTCAAACTACTATGATTGTAGCTGCTCACAGCTTACTGCAATGATATGTTTTCTTGGATATGCAGTCAGGCTGTCTTTGAATGAGCTCATTTTAGAGAATAAAAACATGCCAGCTGAATGTTATCAATGTCAGTGGGATGCATGAGGCAAAGAAACTGTGTCATGCATTTAAAGACAGGAAGAGGAAGTGCAGGAGAAGCAGACTGCACAAACAACAACAAACTTTCTGGCTGGTGCTTGTTCTTTTTAATGCAGCAATATCCATTCTTGCCGGTGACTGCTAATCATTACTCATATGATGCTCATTTGTCACTTTGAAACATGATTTAAAGGGAGCAGACTGTACAGTTAAGTGCTTTTAATTCATGTTTGGGTCATGTTTCCTAGACTTTTAAGTTGTTATTAAGACATATGATCCTGTTCTCGTGATTCATGACAAGGGATTCTATGTTAAAAACATTGTGAGTCTGGGGATCTAAAACAAAACAGACACTTGACAAAACATCACATCTTTTTCTTAATTGTTGCCATCTATACAAACGCCTTGGCTGCCCACATGTTCTGTTTAAAATGAATCCTGTTTTCATGTTAAAATAATGCAGGAGACTATGTGAGGATTTTTTGTGATGCAATCTTTCACTTAGGAATCTAAAGAGGAGGCATAATAGCTATGGGAATAGAGAATCCAGCTGTAGATATGGATTTTGAAACTGCTTGCATGTTGTATACAATAACAAATTCTTCGCTCACATAGTGTGGAAGCTCAAGTGTTTCTTTGAAAACATTTGTTCTGTCCCACTGAAAGGTATGCTGTCCTTTCCTTGTATTGAGCTATTCTCATATTTCTTATAGAAGATGATTAATACATCTGAGGGTCACCCTAGGTGGGATTCCCAAAGTACATTTACAGTCTTTAGAACAGAGCTGTCCTTCTACCATTTATTTTTCCACTAAACAAACAGCCGTGAGACTCTAGAAAGGTAATGAAAAGCGGTTCCTAATGTCTTTCCAGGTGAGGGAAAGTATGTTTAACTTGATACTGGCATGCCCCTTGTCATACATTTTTGACCCTTTTTTGTCAACATGGCAGGGCTAGCCACTCAGTGGTGTGAACACTGGGACTAGCTGATTGCCACAGATGAAGGGACACTCCAACACCATGTACAAAAACGGGAAGAAGAGGTTGTAGGTGGATGTTTGTAGGTATGAATGGACATTCTTGCTTTGTTTTGGGCTCCATAAATTACTTTGTTAAACTAGAATGAAAAATGCAGTTCAGAACTCCCTCTCTTCCCCACACTGCCAATATGCAGAAGGCATACATCCAGAGTTATAGCTTTCTTGAGCAGCTCTGTTGTTGATGGGAAGAAGTCTGTGAACATACTCTACAAAATCCCAGAGAACAGCCTATCTGCTAACCTTCCACCTACAGCAATCTCCTCCACCACCATGCAGATGTAGTATGGAAACCCCGCCTTTCAATGGCTCCAGACCTGACCAAAAGCAGCACATATCCTCAACATTCTCTGCTGATCATGGTGCTACCCACATTACTATCACTGCCTGTTCACTGGCCTCCCCTTGAAGTGGGATATTAATGACTGCAGTCACTGCTCCCTTTCTTCCCTCCCAGCAGCAATCAGAGTTTGGTGTATGGTGGTCAGTTTTAATCTGCCATCTTAGACACTCTTTGCAGTGTAGCTCCTACAAGGGCCTGTCCTTTCTGCATCCTGAATACCATCCTACCATACTCATGTAGACTTAATGTGTGATGGAGGGCTCTGGTGTGCCTCAGACCTTTTTCTTAGTTTGATCCCAACACCTTATAAATGCTTATGAAGTATTTGACCATTTTCCCTATGGTATATATTTTTATTTAAACTCCATATGGGTTTGGAAGCAAAATGTGTATAATTTTATTTGCCATTTTCTGGAGCACTCTCTATGTCCTTGCATTCTCTAGAAGTAACCCTATATTTTATGTAAAAACCTTACTTGACTGTCTATGTAGAGAAATTGCATTCACTGTTTCTCACTTGTAATGCATCTTCATCTACATCTAGTACTTCCTTCCCATTGTAATGCTTTTTCATACTGATTGTCCATTTTCATGCAACACAAGTACCATGGATCCTTTTATATTTGTAGTACCCCACCCTTTTTGTCACATGAATTATTTTATCAATCTTTCCATAGAAATTAAACTATCCTGCTGTTAATGACTTCCGAAGCCTTGCTAATCTTTTCAGACCTTTAAACTGTATGTTGCATATTGACATTGTTAGAGAACATTGTGGTATCTGCAGAGAAAAATACATTTTCCCCAGTTCCGTCTGCAGTTTTATATATATATATATCTATATATATATATATATATATATATGTGTGTGTGTGTGTGTGTGTGTATTTTTATATATATATATATATATATATATATATATATATATATATATGTATACGTATAAACGGCAGAACAGAAATACCAGTGGCAATAGAAAAACCCATTTTACCCTTCACACTATTTTCAGAGTGCACTTTAGCTGTTGGATGACTCACCTTCCTGCTTTTTTTTTAATATTTATTAGTTTCGAATGTAAATTTATATTTATTAAGGTAAATGAATCAAAGCACTGTTGCAATAAAAGTGAATGGATGGATAAATAAACATGTGTTCTAAAATATATGCCTAGTGTCCAAATAAATACACATAAATTGAATATTGACACATTATAGGCTATAGAGAAAAGGAAGGCCTTTATGCACCTTTTAAAAGTGACCATTGTGAGGGACTGCTAAACCACCTGTAGAAGAAGGTTCCAGAGGTGAGATGTTTGACAGCAAAATGACAGGACACTAAGTCTGGCTGTGTAGCACACAAGGAATGAGCCCTGACTGTGACTGAGGTAACCAGGGTTTGTTTAGTTACCCTGGCACTGGAAAAGCCAAATAGGGGTTGACTGGAATGAAATGGTGTGTAGCTTGCTTATCTTTCCTGGGATGTGCACACTTAGGGGCACATTGGGCAGTGAAGTTTTTTTGGAGGTGACTAAGGGCAGCCACCCACTGTGCTACAGTGGACAAGGCTGAATGAAGGGAATGCCCCTTGTTTGAGTGAGGTTATGTCCTTTGCTGGTGTGACATTGTTCTTCCCCACCCCATTGAAACATCAAGTGTTGGGTTTGGGAGGATAGAGATGCAGAACAGGAAAATCAGAACCACTGCTGATGGTTGTCATAATGAGGGTTTCTCCAAATTAACCTTCATCCAAGTGACGGGAAACATATGTGCTGACTGGCCGATAGGGGGCTGATGACTGACAGACAGTAGGGGCAAAGTAAGAAAAAACAGTGTCTCTAAACGTCCTTGGGAATCTCCCAACAATTCCTATGATGAGAAATGCAAGGGTTGAAAAGATTTATAAGGGACCAAGAGCAGTTTTAGACAGGGGACACCCAAATGAAGGAGAACTAAATATGTCAATATTAGGCATTCAGAAGTGATTTGAAACTGAATAGTTAACCAGCGATTACTATGCAGAATCAAAGTAATGTGAAACTTAATAAAAGTACTTGTGTGTTACTGAGCAACAGAATTATGTACTGTAACTGGTTAAATTTTTTATGTTTATTAAGCCTTAGGAAGTTACTGCAGTAAATCATAATAGACCAGATCCTTAGGAGGGATAAAGTGTCTGATGCGGTATATGGTCCTTAAACATAAACAGGATAACCTTACAAGTGGTATCAACTGGTTTCTTAGTGTAAACCTGTCATCAAAACATCAAGTGTTTAAAACCTTATCACTATGAATGGCTGTGAGAGTTAAAGCTGTACAGTTAGTGCATGTGCCTTAAAGTAACACGAATAGCAGTGGTCGGTAATTGTTTAAAATGTCACCCAGTAGGGTGAATCCTGAAGCGTGGCGAGAATGGCCAAAAGGTTGGACTTACATATATTAAGTCTGAGATGCCATTTCTCAGAATATTCCCTTTTCTCTGAGGTTTGGCAATCTCAGTGTTGGTATATATGAGTTTAGTGGTGGAGGGAGTGTGGGGGGGCTTTACAAAAAGACGTTTTAAGGAGAACAACGATTTTCAAGACTTGATATTCCCCAGGTTTTTTTTTGTCTTTTTTTTTGCTTTTTGGAAATCGACATTTTGAGTTTAAACATTTCAATAGGGAGCCGCAGTGGTCAATGTCTCAGAGAGGGTGAGGTTTAGATTATTATAACTCCGTTTATTTTGGATACATTCCACACCTTCGCATTGAGATTTTGTCATGAGAAAGGAAAGGTAAAGTTTATTTGTCATCTGCACAGCAATGATATTAAAGACGTCTTCCTCTTAATGAGTTACTTCAATGGATGAATGTATACAGATGGCAACAAATGATCTAAGACTGAACCTTGCACCACACCAGCAATAACAGGGTAACTGGATAATTGAATATAAAGATGAAAAATCAAACCAGTCTGAAACCTTACATGAAGCTCTAGAGTATATGTGAATGGTCCAAATGAATGATAAGATCTATGTGCAAATGAAATATCAAGGAAGACAAAAGCTGGAATATAGGATAAGATATATATTAAAATGGATCGCAAGCTTAGATTTATATGCAACAATACAAAACAAAAAACAGTTACTTCTTCTATCATTATGTTCCCCTCCAAGTTACTATATTATTCCCTTGTAAGCCTTTTGATATTAATGCCACCTGGGAATTGAAAACATAAATCATAAGCCAAGTGTTTAACTATGAAATGAATATGACTGTATTCCCTGTAAAATAACTGTTGGATTCTTGCCCTGTTAGTTCTATGGTCTCCATTACTGTCTATTAAAACTAACATGGTTATTTGTTTTGCTTTCACCTGGCATTTCTTTACTAATACTATTGGCAAAGTTGCCCAGTAGAAAGTTCTGTATTTCTCCTGTATCTGCTGTAATTCTATGTTTTTGCCGTTCAACTTGAGAGAGTTCATTTTAGCTTGCATTGTCCTAGTATGGCTGCCCAAGGCCTTGTATTCCCTCATTAATCCCTGAAGATCCGTCTCATATCTTAGTAACAGCAGCTTTGTGTTCTACATAGATCTTTGCATACTTTCTGAAGATTCTTCTTAAGTGCCCCCACCTACACCCTATGTTTTCTTCTTCCAGTCTATCGTCCCACTAAAAGTTTCCAATCTACCTAATATTACTTATAACTTGCCAGCATTTTGTAAAAACAAGGTTTAAAACGTCCAGGTACATGACTGTTTTATACACTGTTGAATGATCTGACCACATTACTGGTAAGCTGTCTGCTCTTACCAAGCTTTGAACCAGTTCTTTCAACATTAAAGTCATATTAGTTCTACTCACTCTCCAGTGAAAATACCATAAGATGATCCTTAGTGTCCTGATTTAGTACCCGCCAAACATAGAGTAGATTTAATGTATCCATACTTGATTTGAAAGCCTGGGCCTTGTTACAGTGTCTTCCTCCCTGGCTGGTAAAGTATCTAGCTATGGGTCTATGGTCGTATTAAAATCCCCTCCCATTAAAATACGTTAGTCAACCTTTGGTGAACTCTAAGATGTTTTAAAAGGATATGACAAACATTAGTCCTGGGCAGTAGTAATAACCCCTGAAAACCTATGGATTTGATTTCCCCCTTTAATGCTGTACATCCACAATCCCCATCAGTTTGACACTCTTTAACCTTCTACTCCAAGGAGGAATGTAATAAAATACACTCACCTTGTTTAGCTGATTTAGCACAAGAATAATACATTTTCCCCTTCCACCATTTACTTAAATATTTAGACGATGATTTTAGCTTAGTTTCTTGTAAGAATACAAACCTTGCAATTTGTAACTTAAGACAGAACATAGTCCCCTTTGCCTTGGCATGATTGTTCACTCCTTTTACTTTGTGTAGACACTCTAAATGGCTCTAGCATCTGACTCTGCCCTCTCCAACCCTGCCTTCCTCATTAATTCCCAGCAGATCACAGCATACTTGTACTGTGTTATTCCATAAACTTTCCCCAGATGAGTAAGAGTGGATAAGTTCTTTAAAATGCTCTTTTGCCCCTTTTGTTAGCAGATTAGTACAACTAACCATGTCAAATGATTCCTTATATTTATATTAAGGACTTAGCACTGGAATGGGAAGTATCAGCTCACCCTTCATTCCACTTTCCCCTGGAGCGGTATATATTTAAATCAGATACTTTAGCAGAATCCATTGATCAGTTACAGCAGAAAAAAAAATATGGCCGTTGATTTGGTGAAAGCATCTAATCAGTTTGTGAGTCCTTGGCTTCAGTATCAGGGTTTGACTGCAGCCATGAATCCTTTATTACCCTAATATCCTCTGTTGTATGTTCCATCTGGTTGGTCTTGCCCTTGTCCTCCAGATACATAATCTGACTCTTGGATGCCGTAGTACCTATTGCCAAGAGGGTGGATTGAGTCTGTTTCTCACATAACCCATCTTGCACCCCCCTTGATTACTAACTTGAGCTGATAAAAGGGGAATAATTTTCTTTTTTGCCCTGTTGTGATTTCAGTTTGTGTAGATGAGACATGCCACTTATGTTTCCTTTGGTTTTGATGGCACACTATAGCCAGTTTAACTGAGTCAGCATAAAACCTTTCATGATATTCTTTCCAATCATACAAAAAGGCATCCACATCCAAAGGAATCTGAAAGGATAACTGTTGCATACCCTTCACCAGGATCAGAATGGTTGCAGGTTGCAAATAGCTAGGTATGTAGTGTTCTCCTTAACTAGGCTTTTGTTTAATCAGTAGTAGTGTGTGGGGGTGGGTACTTGCTGTTCTTAAATGGACGTTTACGGCCCTGTTTATATTGTTTTCCTGGAACAGGCTGGTTTAAAATTAAACAATACATATATTTTCCACATCTATTTTTAAGTGTATAAAAGATGAGATGTTTAACATTGTAAAGTATATTTGATTTTTTGTTACTGAGGATTGTGTGTCTGTAATGAATAAATGCTTTATTGCTTTGGAACATTACCTGAGTTTTATGATTTTTGGAAATTATTGTGACTGAGCTCATCCATGAAGTTTTAAAACTACTAGTTTTTCTGTTTTTATATTTTTTCCTCAACACTCATGTTGGTGAGGTTGAAACTAGACAGATTCCTGTGCTTGTTCATTTTTTATTCATTTTTTTTTCATGCTACTAAAAAAAGAAACTCATTTTGAAACATGAAACCTGGTAAAATCTTCTGACTCATAACTGTCCCTAGCTCTCTCCTCCCATGTTGACTGTCCTAAGATGCCAGGAAGTAAGGGACAAGTGAGTCATCGGGGTTGTGTTTAACAGTTGTGTGGAGACTGGGAAATCAAAAGAGCATAAAAATTGTTGTATATCCTTTACAGATTCTCATCTCATATTGCCCCTTCTTTCATGAGCTTCTGATCATCTCCTGCTCTGAATGACCAGATTTTCTTCTCCAGTCAATTCTTGTAACTTATTGCAGTTAATGTGATTCCACAAAAATGTATAAAACTGGTGAACTTCCTGAGAATGTCCACAAATAGTAACTTTAATGATCACAGGCCTTCCCATAAAATGGCACTGCTAATTCAGCACCCCACTTGTAAATATCACTTTAATTATTTGTTAATCTGGGTAAGGGAGCCAGTACAGGTATATCTTTTCCAACCATATCAGAGGTCACAATGGCAACAGTAAGTATTACATGTAGAAATAATTCAAGAGTAGTCACTAAACATTAAGTTTTGGCAGGTGGGGGGTGTGATGATGTGAGGTATTGCCAACTGTGGTAGGAGAGGTAGGGCAGTGGATGTGTAACATATGCCAGCAGAGCTAGCTGGAGTTTTGTAAAGAATTATATGTCATTTGTATATCAAACTGATTTGTACAGGTGCTTATGTTGAAACTGTGTTTGTAAAGTTGCTTGTATTAAAAAAAGGTAACAAGAGTGGGCCCTGCTGGACAGAAAAGAAATACACCTGTATTATAATTGTTGAAATGAATATATTGTAGCATAGGATACTGGAAGAGAAGAGGTTAATCTCAGTCCAGATAACTTTGAAAAAATAGTCTGAAATTAAATTACCTAGTTTAGGCCTTAAATATTGTATCTTACAGTTCTGATTGCAGCCAGAGACAAAATATCTGTGAAAACCAAGGCTAGAAATCCTACTATATTGTCCTTAGGGATGAACTAATTGCTACCCTGGAAGGGTGGAAGCTTTTGAAGTGGTTTTATAGCTTACAGATGATATAATGCATTTATTTATTTTATTTTAATTTATTTTACATTTGGTTATCGGGGACAGTCCAACACAAGTAATTTTTCAGTGGAGGCCTGGGGAGAAAAGCTCTGCATATAACAAAGATTAATACCATACTATTTCACAGGTGCAGAAGCATAACACTGTACATTATACATCAAATCAAACTAGGATAAAATACTATAAAATGTACAACAGTTATGATTAAGATGAAATAAGAATCACTGCTTGGCCACATCCAGAGTCACTACATAGGGGAGTGGGGTACAACAAGTATGTCACAATTTGAAATGTCTCTGGCTAATGGTGATGGCACTGACACATTTGTCATACCTCTCAACCTCAGAGCAAGAAATTTGGACAAAGCCATAAACCGAAGTGGGACAAAGGCCCAACAATGACAATTTTTAAATATTACCCTTATAAACTTAGATAGATAATAGAATAGTAGGTCTTGCATTAGTATAAATTTTCTGAAGGGTATGAAATCTGAAACTCAAATGTCTGTCATTATTTTCTAACTTTAATATTTAATGATTTGCCACTAATTTGCCAGAAAACTATAAATTTTATGAGGAACAAACCAAAAATAAAAAGCAAAAATCTATTCATTCTGCAAAAATCTGGATAGTTGAGAGGTATAGTTCAGCCGGGGCTGCCTTTGAGTTTGCCGCCCTTCCCCCCTCACAAAATCATGGTCGAATGGGGCCTCCCCCCTGGAGTCATTTCAATGTCTCATTACTTGGCTATTTTACCCCATTTACCATAAACACTGTAATGTGCATACTGCTTTACTTCTGCTCTGATTTGGATTTCATTTAAAAGTTTTATTTTACATTTTACAGCACAAACACTAATAGGCATCTGCTAAACAAAGCAATGCAATCTCACAATGAAAATAGACTTGGCATTAAACCATCTCAGCCCTTGAAACTCACATTCATTGAAACACCATTGAAACCCACATTCAAAGAAAATGCATTTGGCCAGTGGTGGATAAAGATTACCTTTGAGCTGTTTTCAAATCATAGGCCCCTTGCACATGAAACATATATGTGTTCTTTGATACACCTTCCTGATTGTATTAAATTACATTCCAATACAGCACACTTGTTAGAGTGATAAGACAAGGAGTACCTAGCCTTAGAAGCCTTAAGAACATGGTATGAGTACAGACAGGAGTTTTTGGTCACTGGAACGTAATGACGAAATGGGAACATAGTTCTCTAGAATGTTATTTAGTGGTGGACAAGCAGATAGATTCTGAATAATTTTATAGTTGGTAAGAAGCTGTGTAAATTTTTGTTAAGAAATTCTTTTAATGACTTGTGAATAGTACAAGGGAGGTGTGATGCCATGTGTATGCTGATAAAAGTAGTCAAACCTTTTGGAAGTACCTTCATTGCAAGCAGACTCATTTGACAATAATAGTTAATTACTCATTTTTAAGTTGTGAAATATATGATAACAGAATATACACTTTAAAAGTAAGTTACATTTGTTGAAAAGATACACAGTTTTCTTCCCACAAAAACACTGCAGGCTTAGAAACATGAGACTTTTAGCTGGTGTCAGTGAGCTGACCAGCATGAACTTAAGAACTGGTATGTTACTGATTTAAAGGCATAACAGTTCTACTAGTGATGCAGGTAGTCTGGATATCTGAGGTCTGACTTGCAGGTAGCAAAGCTTTTTACCATTAGGCTTTGCCTACCAAACAATAGCTGGAGAAGAGACTCACCAATATTAAAATGATCATTTATCTTCTGTGAAAGAAGTGGTGATGCAGCAGCTTCTATTTGCTTGTACCTCAAAAGGTGTCAGGAGTGTAGTATTTCACAGATTATATTCCCAATGGGCAAGGAAATGCAAAATAATTCATCAGATTTTATCTCTCTTAAAAAAAAAGAGAAAAGAAATAAGGCAGTAGTAGGATAATGTATCTCATCCAGTGGGACTTTGACCACCACAGATGCATTGTGTCTTTCCCATAATATTGTTTCTACCATTCATTTCACTAGATGACTAACAGCCTGGACATAGACACAAGTGGGGAGTTATGTAAAGCCATGTGTGGAGCACATGTACTTGATGGATGGGAGCTGATGTTTGCTAAATGACTGCCACAAAATGGGAGCTAGTGGCATGTGCATAGTTTTACTGAGGGGTCTGCATATGTTGTGCATGTGACAAAAATAATTATCTGCTATGTAAGAATTTTAGTTGTCACTACTGACACATTTAGTAAAGGCAAACATATCAGCTAGCAATGTGAAAATACTAAATCTGGATGTTAAATTTTCTGAAAGACATGAGCTTTCCTTTAACGTGCTTACTACTACAAATTTCTTTTCCATTTATCTTGTACTTTAATGCTGATAATTACACTGCAGTATTTTCTTCAATGTACCTTTGACAGCAGGGAGAAAAATAGTCCTTGTCTGAGGGTGGCATTTTAGTATTACAATAAATCTGCAAGAATGTCAGGAACAAATTATTATCACACACATGCACACACACACACACACACACACACACACACACACACACACACACACACACACACACACACATGCACGCACACAGACACACGCACACACACACACACACACACACACACACACACACACACACACACACACACACGCATGCATGCACACAGACACACACACACACACACACACACACACACACACACACACACACACACACACACACACACACACACACCATTTCCTTGTAATGAATAAACCTGATATTCCCTTGCAGTGAGATCTGTTGGACAGACTTGCAATGAACCCGAATTTCAGCCTTAACATTCCCTTGTAATGAACAAGATCCATTGGAACCAGGAACCACCATCATAACATTCCTGGCAGCAAGAATGAATAAATCAGTAGCCTGCCCTTGCTACCACGTCATTATGTACATGACTGCGGACGTAGCAGTCCAATCCCCTTCTATTTTGCCGCGGTTACAAACTGCATAGACTTCTGGGTATCACTGTACAGATGGCTCTCTTCTTAATCCAGACTGGTTTAGCAGCAGTCCAGATTGTTTTTTTAAAACTCAGAACTCGCACGCATGTGCAGTTTGAGTAACAGCGAGTCACTATGTAGCCAGTATACAGTAGTATACTAAATTTTTTTTCTTGCTTTTTTACAGCTGGGGGGGGCAGCAGTCCTGCAATTCAGTAGCATGAGCAGCCCCTGCCTCTCAGTGCTCACACAGACACACACTTCAATTTTCACTGCTCTGAGATTATTTTGCTTATATGTGTGACTGGAGTAAACATTTGTTTGTAAATTAAGCTTTTTTGAGTAAATTATTGCAATAATTTCAAAGGCCCCTTTGAGTTGTGTCCATATATTTTAATAGAGGCCTTTATGTGATTGAAAATAAAGGTTAGGAACAAGGAAAACTTCAAGAACAACTTTAAAATATCTGTTTAACTAAAACAGAAAGTCATATTTCTAGGTGGATCACATAATTTGAAGGAGGCCAGAGCTACCCTGTCTTCTAAACACTCATATCTGCCCATGCTCCTTACCAAACAGATAAACCTTACCTTTCCCCTTACCTATCCCTCTCTTACATATTTCCAGTGAACTAACCTCTTTGTTACCTCCCATTTTAACTTTACTTCCCCTCTATCATATTTGTCTTCACAACTTCTCACTACCTCACTTCTTTAATTCCTTTTCCTTCTCATCCTACTTTCTCCTTTGACCTTTAAACTATACCTACTTTACTGAACTTACCATTGTTCTCGTTTCACAGCCACCCCATCTCTTCTATTCCCCTCCTGGCAAATCCTTAGTATATCAATAAGAAACTCATATTACTTTCCTAAAATAAACCTCATATCGTATTGCATGCATATTCCTACCATTGTACCCAGTCTTCACAACCTTTTTCTAAACCGTGCTACTTTGAGACTTCTATTGTTCTTGTACTATATTTTAACTTTCATCCTAATTTGTAAACAGCCTTCCATCTTGCATCCTTAACTTGTAAGCAACCTTAATTTAAAATGTTTCTATTGTATGCTTCACTCTAGAGATTGTACCTATACTTAATAATAACAGTAATAACTGCTACTTTTAAGAATATCATACTTTTAATTATTTTACTGCTTATAGTATTAACTTCATATGTTATCCCTGTTGTAAGCAACTCGAACTATTATTTTTTTTACCTGTTTAAGTGTATGTATTTTATGTATTTTTATATATTTTTTATGTTTTATATTGTTTTAATAAGTGTTTGGAGCTTTTCTCCGCAGGCCTCTTCCGAAAATGGGTCACTGACCCAGTTGGACTTTCCTGGTTACCAAATGTCAAATAAATAAATTAAATAACTAAATAAATAACATACCAAAATAAAGAGGCTCTAGAAGTGTAGCAGGACACAATTCAAAAACATTCAACCTGTTAGTTTGATCGAGGTATTATGTGTTCTATTTGCAAGGACATTTCAGCTGAGGCAGTGCATAAAGTTGACCTGTAGGTCAGCTAATATCATCTGATGAATATTTACAATCAAATTATAGATCCCAACCCCCCAAGGCTATCATATTGGTTTTATGTTGTCTGTTAGCATGCAAAACCTCTTTTCACTAAGCACTGCTTAAGAAGTGAATGATAAAGACTTAACATTAGTAACTCTAATATTAAGCAGGGTGGATACCCTGGTGTCATATTATGGCATTTATTTTATTCACTAGGAAAGTTCAACTTGCAATGAAGCCAATTTTCAGCAGAGGGCTGGGGAGAAACACTCCAGGCGCATGTCTTTGTAATGTGGGAGGAAACCAAAGCACCCTGAGGAAACCCAAACAAATGCCGGGAGGACATGCAGACTCCACACAGAAGGCGTCCCAGTCGAGAATCGAACCAGAGAACCTCTTGCTGTGAGATAAGAATGCTATCGCTGCACCACTGCACCATCCATATTATGGCATATATATGGCATATTGTAGATCCTTTTTGATTTAGAAATGGCAGGTTAGTTTTGGACAAAACATTATGGCAATGTTAACTGATCCTTTGAGCTTTCTGTCAGAGAAAATAATATTATATAGTTGCAGTAAAATGTGTGTCAGCCATGTCTCCAAGACAGCTTTGATGTCCACTATATACTGAGTGACTCAAACATGTAGTAGTTCTGTTTCTTTTCTGATACCCCCTGCATTGCTATGAACAGATGCATAAACTGGATAATGCACTTTTGGGGGATCAGTAATATTGTTATTATTTACGATGGATTCTGTGGTTTGTTGAATATTCTAAGAGTTATATAAAAGATGTACAGTAAATACAGAACTGATAATTATGTTTGCTATTTCTTGTCTAAACAGCTTGTTTTTCATGCACTAGTATCAATTCATTGTAATTGCAAAGTACTTAACTAGCTAAGTGGGCTTATTTATATTTTGTAGCTGTTCAGTGCAGAGTTAAGTTATGGCAGTTGTCTTAATAATATAGTGTTTCTCTAGCAATAGAAATGAGAAAAATTCTTTGAAATTTCACAGTAAGTTCAGTAAGCAAGCATGTAAAGGGTCAAAAGCAACAGAACACTGACTGTGACAGGCCACGTTCCTGCTGAATAAAGATACTGAACTGTGAACGTTTGCTGAAAAGTGAGGGAGGGGATCTAGGATGGATATATGAAATAACTAAGGTTTCAATGCAGAAGTAAGGATAAGAGTAGAATCAGCCTTGCCACTTCATTTTGACACTGATGCCCCAGCTGCTCCATTTTGTAAGAGTCCTCATATTGCTTTATGTCCCTACTTGGATCTGGACAGCACATTCAGTGTCCTAGAGAACTGGACAGTTATGGGCATGAATATGTGTACTGTATAATATGGGACAAGGAAGTTGCTGTAATGTAACCTAAAAAGTGACAATGAGCCAATTGTTTTATATATGAGAGAGGTGAATACAGCCTGTAGAATGAAAGATGCTGCTTGGATGAAGTTCTTACAGTATCAGCAAATGCTCACAGTTGATATTTTTAGGTACTGTAAACTTCATTTGCAATGACATACTGGGTAAAATGTGTAAGCTGTATGTTCTTCTTCCTTTCCCTTAGTCATTGCAGCCTTCTGTAGAAAGAATAGTAGAGCATTTTGGATTACTGATATGTCTGCATTGTACTGGCCTCAGCACTCCACTTACAGAAATATAGGGCTAATGTGCAAGTCCTGTAAAACAGTAGCCTGTAGAAAGGAGCAGTTATTTTACTCTGAATACATTCAGTATTAACAATGATTGAGTATTCCTTGGTAAAAATAGGTAATTCCTATGTGAAAAAAACAAGAATATCATCATGTAACAATATAAACACAAAATGAGGGGTTGGGAGGGTGGCCTAATGGTTAAGGTGTTTGCCTTACAAACACAAGGTGCAACGTTTGAGTCTCACAAGGGATAATTGGCTAGGCTTAAAAAGGCTCGCAAGGGCAGTTAACTTAGTACTAATCTATGAACCTAATCTATGGAGTATATGAACTACTGGAAAGTTTGTACGACTGCATATAACTGTTAAAGCTATTTACACACATTGACAGTACAATTGCACAGCCATTAATAGTGCTGTCTTTACATTACAGTTACTGTACATGTATTAGGTTGCATATTAACAGTTATTTTAGTTTAATCCAAAATCACAGTGCTGACAATTAGGACACCACTGCAGTAAAATTGACAATATTTATTTTGTGCTTTTGCTCTGACATTTGGAACTTCTTCAGAATAGTAAATATTCACACCATTTCCCTTAAAAAGCAATGTCATTCATCATATGACTATAATGGCCAATCAAATTTGCACACAATAATAGTAATACAAAAAAGACATTCATCTAAAATGTTCACTGTAAGCCTAAAGATTTTTATCTTTAAAATACAGTTAATGGATATGATGCCATTAAGTGCAGGAGCTGAACCTGCCTCTAATTTGAGTTGCCAAAACAGCTCACGGACTTCCAAATGCAAGTCAGTAGCCCCACCTCTAGGCTTAGCAGTGGGTTTTTCAACACCTTTAAAATAAAAATTTGTGACTTGGGAAATTCCTCAGATGTTTAGCTAAAAGTGGTTATTAATGTGACCCTTAGCAATATTATAAATGTGTTCATAGATCTGTTCTCTAAACAATCTCGTTGTCTTCCCAATATTAAACACTTTACAATGTTGACACAATGTTGTATAGACAAGACCATTTGTACAACAATTAAAATTGAATTTGAATGAATAAGAACATTCCTAATATATACCCTATTTGCCTCAAGAATATATTTACAATGATTTAGGTGTACCTCCCAAATGAGTAATAAAGCCAGCATGTTGTTGTTGTTTGTCTTTCGGCTTTTCCCTGTTAGGAGATGCCACAGCGGAACTCCGGTCCGCTAATGATTGGCAGTTGTTTTTTTTTATGGTGTCAAGTTGCCAGCCCAATGCCCAACCTTCAACGAAGGCACGCCCATTCAATGTATGTCTTCGAACGCCCACTCGACCGCGGGGAGGACATGCAGACTCCACACAGAAGGCACTCCCAACCAAAGCCAAGAATCGAACGGGAGAACCTTTTGCTGTGAGGCAACAACGCTACCGCTGCACAGCATATTCAGCCATATTCTTCAGACAACTATCCTTTCTTGCCATAAATTTAGTGGCTGACCCAAGTTTTTTATCAATCTCGTCAACATGTCATGGTGGGAAATGGAAAAATTCACTGTCAATGTACATTTATGTCACACTATACTGGAGATTTTGACAGTTGTTTGTTAGTAATTATGAAAACAAGCAATATTTCCATATGTACTTAATACTTCGAAATCCAAGTGATTAACAAACTATTGCATGACATCAGGTGAAACCTTACATGCTGTTGAAGAAAACTGTTCATAGGTTCATAGGTTGGTACTAGGCTATCAGCCCTAGGGCCTATACAAGCCTAGCCATAACAATTCCCTAGCTATTTCTTCCCACATTATTTACTTTCCTGGACTCCTGTCTAGCAGGGCGACTGACGTGATCCCTGGGGTGAATTTCCTTTCTCCCATCCAATCATCAAGGTTCCTCTTGAAGAGGTCCAAAGAGGCACTCTGCTTGACATGTATGGGCAATCTATTCCAGAGTCTGGGGAGTCTCTGGGTCAGGAACCTATCCCTCCAGCATGTTTTGTTTATTGTGATGACAAGGTTTAGATCCCTGGAGCGTGTAGCTCTGAGAGATTGGGATTTCTTTAAGTGTAGCATGTCCAACAGCTCTGGGTTTGACATGGCCTTGTATGTTAAGCAGAGATCGCCTCTGAGCAGACGATATGCCACAGAGTACAGCTGGAGTTTTTTAAGGCGGTCAGCGTAGGGCATCTGCTTTAGGCCTGTGATTCTTTTAGTGAGGTATTTCTGAGGCCTTTTCAGTTGTTGCAGATGTCTTGAGAGGTACATACCAAATGGGGCGTTGTAATCTATAATGGGTCTAATGAGGGATGAGTACAGTGGGACAATGACCTCCTTTTTTCTGGATGAAAAGCCCTTCGTGATAAGGTGTGCCACATAGAAGGATTTCCTGACTGTTGTGGCGATGTGATTATCGAAGGTGAGACCACTGTCCACCTGTGTCCCTAAGTCTCTTATCACACTTTCTGTGTTTAGTGTACTGCCACCTATATGGTAATTCATGGATACATGTTTTTTTCCCAAAGGGGATAACAATACATTTCTTGGCATTGAGCTTGAGCCCATGGCTCTGGCACCAAGCATCTGTTTCTGTAAGGCCCTTTTGTCGAGTATCCACATCATTTGGGGATTCAATAATGGCTCCCAGTTTGCAGTCATCTGCAAACTTTGTTAGCCAGAGTTATTGATATTTGCACTGTAAGTTGTATATCTTGAGAGCTAGTTAAAAAGCTTTCCCTTAAAATGTCAGTGTTGGGGGTCCTATTTTTTGGCATTTATGTCTTGAAGTCAAGGCCAAAATCAAGACCACTGACTGACAAAAAGTTTGCAGACATTTGTAAACTAAGTGCAGTCATAGAATTCCCCCACAGCACAAAAAGTCTCACAGAAGGCCTGACACAGACCAATAAGTGGTGCCAGATCCTCAGTCTAAAACTCATTGCCAAGAAATGCATAATAATATCCTTTGGAAGATGGTTACCCCTGGAAACTACCACATTGATAATACACCCCTAAGAGTAAAACCAATGCTCTGAGATTTCAGAGATTTAGAAATTCATGTAGACAGTAACCTGGCTTTTGACCATCATGTGTCTACAGTAGTAAGGAAGTCATTCTATTGTACATAAGTTATAAACAAGGGAATTACAACTAGGTCCAAGGATATTGTTGTTCTACTGTATTTGATCCTCATCAAACCAATCACTGAGTATAGTGTCCCCTCCGGTATGTAACTGACCAGGAATATGCAACAGATGAAGCATCCACAGAGGTTTCTCGTGAAAAAACACAGGGCACAAACAACTTGTCTGACATGGACTGCCTCAAAGCCCTATACTTAGACTCAGTATTCTACACACTGCTGAGAGACGATCTATGCCTAGCCTACGAAGCATCTTCTGATCCCATTCTGATGGATTTGATTCACATTTGCAAAATAAATAACACCAGAATAACCTGAGCTAGGAATCCAGATCTCAACAGTAACATAGAGTATGTTGCAAGGAAAGGTATGCATCTCAGAGACTGCCTCTTGTTTGGAACAGGCTTCCTATCCATGTGAAGCAGAGTTCTTCTCTAATCCAATTCAAGTGCAACTTACACCAGTTGTTGGGCAATCAGAAATGTACCCCTGGTCTGACATTTTTGTATCTATTAGACAGAGGCAGTCTTTAAAATGCTTAACTATCCATGCTCAAGCCTACATTAAAACTAGCCAGATACATTTAGGAAGCACGGTTAGGCTTAAAAGAGTCCCCCTGAGGTCATTAGCCTAGCAATCACTTATGAACCCATGAATGTAGAAGACATAAAAGGGAAGATGCCTTGTGTTTTATTTTTTGTGTACCCGCAGTGGTAGAACAGTTAGTGACAGAATTTTGTGTACATTGTATTTCTGGAATGTATTTTTTTTTATTCAGACGTAACCTTTCTGGGTATGAAAACAGAGCAGAAATGCTGGCACACACTACTCCTCCTATGATTAGTTATACCTGGAACTGAACCTTTAATCCTCCCCTTGGGTAAATCACCTGAACTAAATGATATGTTCTAGTCTACTTTTACTGTGTCTTTTAAAAAATAATTTAGTTAAACATAAAAAAGTACAGGTCACTGTTGAAATGATTTATTTATTTTATGTAGAAATATTCCATGCAGTACTTTTAATTCTGACTACAAGATGCTTTAAAAATGTAACCTGTCCTTACAGTCATTCGGATAAATCCACAGTTTCTGAAGATTATAGACAAAGTAAGTATTTTTGTAGCTGAAATATTGTATACATGTTAAAAAAGACTTTTAATGTATGCTATAGTTTGTCCGTCTGCCCGAAACACATACTTTGTACTTGTGAGAGTTGACATATGGAGGTGAAAAATTCCTTATTAAAGGCGACCTTCCGATAACATGGGTGGTAATGTTTGTTAATCCTTAGTTTAAGTATGGTCTAGGGTAGGTTGAAATGATAGATCAAGAGTTTCTAGCACATGGAAAAGCTTTATAAGTGTTTCAGTTTTGTGTTTCGTTTTTAATGTTCTCTGTACATGTATATCTGGTTTAGCGCATTTTATCAGATTTTTTTCTTGTAGGCAAGTATAGCTAACGCTGGACCTGCAAATAGTGATCAAAGTTAAGTGAGCTCAGATTTTCAGAGTTAAATGATTTATAAAACTAGGTTAGGATTTAGGAAACCTTTGTTGTTGCACTCAAAAGTATGAAATAGAATTCAGGTTGTTGTACTCCACGATTCTGTCATAGTTTTAACAGAAGTTGTATTTAATGAAAGGGATATGTTTTCAGGGAGAAAGCAGATCACATAGAGGGCCACGGTCATGATTTGAGTCCACCCTCTTATGGGTGGGACCTCTGCATCAGTTGGCTGGCAACAGATGTGAATCAGAAGTCATAATGAAGTTCAGACTGAAAATAGACAGAAAATGGTTAGAAGTAGCACCACTCATGTGAGGCCCACCCTGGGGAAAGGCTATTGGTTAAAGTTAGCCAACGTAGCTAAATAAACTCATTTTTCCCAGCTTGTCATCCCTTCAGAGGGCCCCACAGAATGAAATGTTATTTCAAGCTCCTTTTTTGTTCTATTTTTAACCAACATTTTCAGATTTACATATTACTTTGTATAATGTGGGTCAGAAATACCCATTTGTTTTTCTTGCCTGTGTGGCTTAGCACTCGGAAAAATATAATGTTAGAAAAGTAAATGCAAAACATTAAGACACTGTTACAGTGCATATGTGATTTTTCACATTAATTAGCATATTTTCTCAGTGTTTAGTCATAGTTTACACACCCAACTTTGAATGTCTGGGGCCTTGAACCTTTAGGTATTCACTTAAGAAATTTAATTAAATTGATTTAAGAATATTCATGATGTGGAGCCATTCAATAAATCGTTAAAATTCAGGTAAACACAACGTTAAACACTATTTTTTCTGACTGATAGTTTTCCAAATAATTTGAAGCAAAGCATAAAGAGCTCTATCCAGGCTTGCTGTAAGAGTGTTAGAATGAAGAAAATTTTTACACTTGCACATCTGAAAAAAGAGACGTGAAACAGTCATAGCAGATAGGAGATATTGCACCTAGTAGCTCTGTCCATTTCTCTCCTCAATATATGCTCCACAGTTTCATTATAATTTTCATCTTGTTTAATTTTTATTCTCTCTCTCTCAGCTCATAATCACTGAAGTTATCATTAAAATAATTTTCCTTTCACAGATATTGAAAATCAGTGGAGCTTGAACTAATATGATTTGCAAAAATCTAATTTGTCCACCTGTTTGTGCAGGAAAAACATTTCTTTTGCTTTGAAAGTATTACAAACTATTTACAAATGGTGTAAGTCTAATGCATTATTCTTACTGCTTGGCAAATCTGTATGTTGGAAATATCAGAAATTTGTCTTTGTCTGGGAAACTGTCGGTAAGCTGAAGAAACAATACTGCTACTGTGTGTGATTCAAAAGAATTTGCATATTGGGGTGTTTGGAAAACCTGCACCCTTTCTGTCTCTCTAAGTATCATGTGCCCTCCCCCACCACCATGAATATTTCTTGATTACATCTGCTATTGTGTTTATTAATATTGGTCTTTGCTGGATATGAGAAGCATAAAGTACTTGGACCAAATTCCTTTACCAACAGCTGCAATTGTGTTATTTGGATAGCATGTTACTTTAGTCTTTGAAAAACGATAAAGATTTAAACTGGCTTGCTTGTTGAATGTACTTTAGTGAAACTTCCACTTTCTGGATGTCTTTGTTTGGCTGCGGTCTGCAGATGATGTTGTTCCTGTACATTGTCTTATAGGTTTATTGGTCAATACAAGTCTAACTGCCCTGAAGAGTCGTTTTAAGGCATGCTAATAACCCAAGAATAAAAATCAAACCCTGTACTTTGTACATATGAGGTAAACACCTTAACCATTATGTCAAACCCCTTCCCTTTCAGATGCCATCTTTCTGTATTCTCATTCCTTTTTACACCTTTGACATTTAAATGTGATTATAGTCCATAGTAAATTAACCACAAATGGTAAAAAATGACAAAGTATATTTGTCTGATAAGTAATTTTATCAAAACTGTAGAAGTCTGTAGATAGTATTTATGGTGGTGTTTTGACCATGGGAGTTGTTAGGAAGTGTTGGAAGATCTTGTGTGGATTAGCAATGCCCAGTGCAATTTTGTACCCCACATCTGTAGATGTTTGTGATTGTGTATGTGCTCCAGCAATAATTTACTGAGTATTTTCCACCACAAATTCACACAAGAATAGAGTTGTGGGCAGCAGCACAGACTCTAGACGGTGCCTATTGGGAGAAGAGTTATAAAGACCAACCAGTTTGGGCATCAGGTGTGGTACACAGCATCCTCTAGATAGAAGAACATTGATCACAAACTGTATGCCCATGTCAAGTCTAGCAATGTGATGGTTTAAAAACTGGCTGTAGGTAATTAGGTCACACTGACCAACATCAACAAAATGGGCTTGGGCATTTGCCAGTGTTAAGTCGATTGGGTACATGCCCTACTCCAACCTATACCAGGGAACCCATGCTAATGGAGAGAGGAGTCTTTTGGCCAGGTTGCACCTGACAGCCCTGGGTCAATAAGCTACTGGGCAGTTGATGTCCAGTTGCCTAGCTTGGGTTATCTGGGTAGCACATGAAAGCTGGATGTAAATCCAATCAACCTGCAAACACAAACTAAGAATTGCTACACTTGGTAGTACTTGGAAGTGGATGACATGATGGTAAGAAGGAGGCTGGGCATCATCTGTATCTAGGAGACAAAATTAAAGGGCAGTGCAACAAAGCATCTTGGCTTGGAATTCCAGAGTCTACTACTCAGGAAGAGGACAAGATAAAAATGGTTTGGGAATTAGGAGGGAGAAGCTTCAGAAGGCAGTGAGGGATGTGATCAGAATTAGTGGCAGACTCGTGGCATTCAGACTCCAGTATAAGGAAAGGTCAGTATTCATAACCACAGTCTATGCCTCAAAACAGAGTCGTGACAGAGAGAGCAAAAGTGCATTTAGACAACAGTTGCATGACCCATTAGATATGGCAGTGCAACATGAGCTGGAGTTGATAATGTGGGACCTGAATGCACATATCAGGGAAGACAGAACAGGATATGAGGACAGCCTGGATGTTCTTCATGTTTCACTGTTGCAGTCATTACATTTGGGAGCCTGGTTTCATATGGGTGGGGCAACAGGAATAAGAAGAAGTGGCCATTCTAGACTTATGTCTGGTAAATAGCTTGATAGTGGCCAACAGATGGTCAACAATAAAGATAGTCACAAGACCACATACAAGAGAGTGGCTAGACTTCCTCCTAGTAAGGAAGGAGTACTATATAGAATCACTGGCTGCAAAGGTTATCCCTAGTGAAAACGTTGGTCAACAGCATAAAGCACTGGTTGCTACAATCAGCTACAAGTAATGAACAGAGAAGGTTCTAAGGTCAACCGAGACTAGACTGAAGACTTGAAAGATAACTGGGTATAAAGCACAAGAGCTGAAGGATACTCATGGCTGTAGAAACTCAGGAATACAAGGAAATAGGAGGAGTTGATGAATTGCAACACCTCAAAATAGCATGTGTGTATACTATAGAACAGACATGCAGCCAAGCCAAGTATGGAAATAAGGTACATAAGGAAACTTATGGATTGCAGAATGTCCAGGAAGTCATCAAAAGAAAGAATGAGTGAAAAAAAAAGTGGAAAATAGAAAAGATGGATCAGGCTAAGATGGAATACTGGTTAGCTAGCAAAGAGTTTAAGCTGCAATAGTGAAGAACAGAACATCAAAGGCAGTCTACCAGCTTCTGCAAAGTGACTCAGTGGATAGCAAAAAGAAATTCTATCAGGTTGCAAGGCAAAGACAGAAAGATAAAGAAGATAGTCAGACACCCTTCACAAGGGATGCCAGAAACAACATGCTCACCAATCCAAAGAACATCAAAGTTAGATTGAAGGAGTACATCCAGCAGCTTCTGAAAGAAGAAAACCCCAAAAAAGTTATATTGCCACAAACACAGCCTACAGAGAAAGAAGGAGAGGAGCTCACCATAGAAGTAAGAACAGTACTAAAGAAAATGAAGTCAGGGAAAGCAGTAGGCTCAAATGAGGACATGGCAGATATGGTCAAGATGTTGGGTGAGATAGGGGAAAATGGCTCCTAAGGTAACTCCTAGCAGTGTGGAGAGAAAGGAGTATCCCACATGACTGGGTAACACACATTCTAGTGCCAGAGTACAAGAACAAAGGGGAGATTCACAGCTGTGGACAGTATAAATGTATAAAATTCCTGTCACATGGCATGAAAGTTCTGAAAAGGGTCATTGATAAATAAGCAGAGATGTAGAATGTAAGGTGAGAGGTGAGCAGTTTGAATTCAAATCAGGATGCAGCACAACCGACCCCATGTTTGAAGTGACACAGATAGTTGAGAAGAAGCTAGAGATGAGGAAAGAGTCCAACTGGCATTCCTAGACTTACAGAAAACATGGGACAGAGTCCCAAGAAAGCTGATCTGGGCAGTCCTGCAGTAGTTCTACATCCCAGAAACATTTGTAGAATTAGTGTAGCCTATGTACAAAGACCCAATGAAACAAGTATATGGAATCAAACTGAGTAAAGATAAGTCAGCTGTAATGGCACAAAATCAGGAAATCAGAAGAAGCTGAAAAGTGAGATAGATAGGAAGATAGTAGCACAAGTTAACAGCTTCAAATACCTGGGAGGGGTGGTTGAAGAAAAGGGAAGTCTGATTGATGAGGGCAAAGCTAGAATTAGTGGGTCACAGCTAACTGGCATAGTGTGTCAGGTGTAGTGTATGACAGAAGAATACCAAAGAAGCTGTAAAGTAAGGTGTACAAAGCAGTGGTGCAACCCTACTACTGGTACTGGAAACTGAGCAGTGAAGGCAAAACAGTCAAAATTAGAGGAAATGGAAATATAGTGCCTGAGACAGGTTGTAAGATGCACACTGTGAGACAGCTGTAGAAATGAGGACAACAGAGAAGAAGCCCGAGTAGCTCTAGTTACAGAGGAGGTCAAGGAGAACAGATTGTGGTACTTAAGATTCATAAAGAGAAAGAGAATCTGGTGAAGCAAATTTGGAACAGATAGGAAGAAGGCAAGTAGAAACGAGAATGACCAGTAAAAAGATGGATGGATTGCGTGTGAAAAAAACTGTGACTGTCAAGTATGACTGTCAAAGAAGCTAAGAGTATGACATTGAATCTAGAGAGATGGTGATAGTTGATGCAACACCCTGACCTCATGTAGAAAATGAGCAAAGGGGATGATGATGATAATGATGATATACACACACACAATACACATGTATATATAAATATATACAGATGGGCAAGTCAATTTGGCCAAATCCACTTTTTGTCAACATCTGTTTAGTCAACTAAATTTGGTTGACTAAACAGATGATCAACAAGTGTGCAAGACAAAAACCACAGACTACACTTTATCGATAAACTCATCAATGTGAACT
>NC_056733.1:459550114-459555114 GCF_019279795.1 Protopterus annectens | reverse complement strand
ATGTGGGACAGGAAACCAGCCCTTGTTACCTAACATCAGGGGATGCCAGTTATTCTGGGTGTTCATTCCTGATTGCATCCATTCCAGAAGAGGATAAGTAAAGGCTTCCACTGTAAATATGGTTACAAGGTCTGCTTGGTAAACTTGAGCGTTATTGTTTTTCTTTTTAATTGGCCCATTAGCAAGCATGATTGGCCTTGGGCTTAGTACCCTCTGCATACACTTCCACTACTGGAGAATGATGCAGAGTTTGTGCCACATGAGGCATAGCCCTCAGGGGATGTGACTGATTATGAAGTCATTGTTAGTGCTTTCCAGTGTAGAGTAACACATTTTCCCCTCTGTGGAGTGATGCAATGTTTGTAGCTAGTTTGACTGCTACTGTACAGGTACAGCACTGAGAAGTTATATTTAATGTTTCTCCCATCAGGAGTAGAAATAAGTATGTGCCCCACTGAGCATTGATGATAAACGTGTATCACATCAGCAATAACATGGATCATTTACCCATCTGAAAAGTGATTATAATTGTCACTTCTCTGGAATAATACTGAAAATGTATACCACTGGGGAGTGATGTTGTGTGCAACTTCCATAAAGACTAATATTGAGAACACTTGTATTTTTGATTGGTGTTAACTGTGTCTTCTATCTAGTGCAAAACCGAGCATGTGTTTTACTGAGTAATGATGTTAACAGTATTTTCCTTTAGGTGTAATACTGAGCATTTGTATTACTGATGAATGTTGTTGAGTGTGTCTTCCATCGGGGTAATACTGATTGTGCTTAACATTGTTAAATGGCGTTAACTATATCTTCTGTGAGGAGTAATACTGAGCATGTGTGCCACTGGACAGTGATATTAAAGGTGTCTTCCATCAGGCGTAATACTGAAAATAAGTGCCATTCTGGATTGAGGGTAAGCGTGTCTTCCATCAGGAGTAATATCAAGCGTGTGTACCATTGGTGCCTAGTGTATCATCCGTCAGGAGTAATACCAAGTGTGTTCCATTAGGAGTAATACCAAGCATGCGTACCATTGGTGCCTAGTGTATCTTCCATCAGGAGTAATGCCAAGCATGTGTACCATTGCTGCCTAGTGTATCTTACATCATGAGTAATACCAAGCATGCGTACCATTGGTGCCTAGTGTATCTTCCATCAGGAGTAATGCCAAGCATGTGTACCATTGCTGCCTAGTGTATCTTACATCATGAGTAATACCAAGCATGTGTACCATTGGTGCTTACTGTATCTTTCATCAGGAGTAATACTAAGCATGTGTACTACTGATGCTATCTGTGCCTTCCATCAGGAGGAATGTTGTGCATGTGCAACATTTGGAAGTGTGCTAACTGTATCTTCCATCAGGCGTAATAGTGACCATGTGTACCATTGGTGCTAACTGTATCTTCTGGATGGTACAGTGGTGCAGCGGTTAGTGTTGTCACCTCCCAGCAAAAGGTTTTCCTGTTCAATTCTCTGAAGGGGTGCCCTCTGTGCAGAGTCTCCATGTCCTCCCTGCGTTCATATGGGTTTCCTCCAGGTGCTCTGGTTTCCTCCCACATTTCAAAGACATGCATCTGGAATGTTTCTCCCGAGGCCGCACCCGAAAATGGGCTCTGTCCCAGTTGGATTTATCTGTTAAACAAATGTTAAATAAATCAATAAATAAAAAAATCTTCCATCAAGAGTAATGTTCTGAATGTGCGGCATTTGGAAGTGGTGTTAACTGTGTCTTCCATCAGGACTAATACTAAGCATGTGTCTGTTTGGGAGTAGTGTTGGTGTGACCTTCAGGGTATTGCTGATAATTTGTACCACTGATGAGTGATGTTCACTGTGTCTGCCACCAGGAGTAGTACTGAGCAAGTGTACCATTGTGGAGTGCTGTTCATTTTTCAGTCTTTAACTACATTTTCGGGGGAAAAATATCAACTTGCATATGCCAACAGTTTTGTCATTATCTCTCTGACATTGACTTTGCATATTGCCTTGCCCTTCAAGACTTGTGCGTACCTCAAAAATGGTTTTCCATGAACTCACATTTTTATTTAATTCTTTGGAAGTCAGTTGTTTTCTTAAGTACTTTTAAAAGAGACATTTTTTTTCAAGACTGGACTGACAGGACTGCTGTTTGTTTAAGACCACTGCATACTTAATAGCAGAGTTTCTACTTTGTTTACTGTTAACTGAATTTAAAGTTTAAGGATTTTGGTGTAGAAGACACCTAATTATATATTTGGGGGTAGCATATTTGTTGTCAATTATGACTAATCAGAGCTTTTTTCATACAGTCATGTTTTGAATTTCTTTGTGAAGTGTTACATTTTCTACTATATCCATTTTCCTGTTTTAATTCTTACTTAGCTTTTTGTTTTAAATGCTGTGGAATCACCCCTGTATCTGTGCCATTGTTTTCACACTACAGTCATTATACTGCCATGCTTGATAATTTAGTTCTACTGAATGTGCATGCCTTCATTGAAGGTTGGGCGTCGAGCTGGCACCTTGGCACCTGTAAAAAATCTACTGCCAATCATTAGCGGAACGGAGTTCCACTGTGGCGACCCCTAACTGGGAAAAGCCGAAAGAAGAACAAACAACACAGTAATGCTTCTCTGATGTGTGTTCTATTCTAGTACTGTTAACATTTTTTAGAATTTCAGTTTTTTTTTCTATTGGATAACTTTGCAATGCCAATGCATTACCTTCTGAAATTTTACATTTTCAGTTTGATTTCCCTTTCCTTATATTTCTACTGCAAAGTACACATTTATTAGCAAAGGTTTATCTGAATGCTGTTTTCAAATATTGCTTGATTTTAAGTGGTTAAAATATGCTTATCCACAGCATTTATATATGATTCTCATGCTATCATTATTTTTACCTTTATGTTTGTTAATGTCACTGCTACATTTGTTTATCTGTATTTTCCCATTATGTGGCATATATACCAATGCCTTATTTTTGTCTTTTTTATTGCTTGTCTTTCAAATATGCTATGTTTCAGCTGCTACTGTAAGTAGAATTTATTTGATTAACCTTCTGTTTTTCATTTGCAATATGCTGTTTGCTGTACTTTCCAGTTGTACTGCACCCCCTTGAATAGTTATTTTTTTAATTTTTATGTATCTTGCATACTTCAGCTGTTTCTGGACAAACACTATTTTGTGGATAACTCTGTATACGTATTTACTGTCTTTATTTCACAGTTAATATATATATATATATATATATATATATATATATATATATATATATATATTTGTTTTACCTTTTGACACATTTTGTTTTGTAGTGTTGTGTGCTTTTTGATTGACTGTTCTGCTGCTTTTTGTCCTCATTGCTTGCCGTACATTTGATCCTCTGGCTGCCAGTTGGCCTATTTGTTCACTATAAAGTAGGGTGAAAAACAATGAAGAGTAGCCACCGTTAACACAGCCATCTGGGACTGTTGATGCTTGCTTTTCTATGACTGCAGGCATTGCATGCCCAGGGTTCATTGTGTAATGGACATCATCATGGCTGTATCAGTTGATTCCACAAATGAAGTAAAGCTTCATGACAGTCCTGCCCCTTTGAAGCCAGCACTCCTGTTTGGACTCCAGTGTAAAGCAAGCATTATCCACAGGAATTGTCTATCTAGCCATGGCACAGCATTATTACAAACAACTGAAAACAAAATTCAATAATTTATTAACCTAGCTGGTGACAGTGAACACTGAAACATATCTTTATGCAAATGGCAAATTGGCTTCCTATCAGTACTGGTTCCACACACCTAATCAGTATGATCAGCTTTAAATGGCTAAATGACAGGTACTGTCCATCACTGGCAGGCACATTAACAGTTCATGAACCTTCCTATCCACTCCATCAGACTAGCTAGGCCCCATTTCTCTCTAGCACCATGTGAACAATCTTTCTTATTGCTCACCCTTGCTAAATGAAATAATCTCCCTACTCAAATTATAGCATTGAAAAATGTAACACTCGTTAAAAAAATGGTGAAAATTACCCCCGGCTCAGGAATATAAGTGCTCTCACTTTAAGAATACAAGTAAATCCTATATTACTTGACTCTCAAAATCCAGACTTTTATGTGTATAAGGTGAGTTAGGCCTCTGTTCAGATATAAATACCGATATAAATACAGATATTTTGTACAACATTGAAAATGAAACTTTTTATCTCACCTGTTAGCAGTCAGATATCTTAATTACTGTTAATGTAACATTGTTAAATTGAAGTTTCATTCACTTGAAATAATGGTTGCATGTTTAGTAGGATTATTCTGTTTAGTTTTCCAGTTTTTTTTTTATATACTTTTGCATTGCAAGTTATATTTTAAACACTGCATTCTATATTGCATGTGCTGTTCAGTGATAGATCCATAACTGCTGCTCTTCATAGATCTCAATCTCAGTACTTGAATGAGAGGCTTTGTATACTTTCATCTTTAAAATAAATAAAACTCAAGGTATCCAAGTGTACCATTAATACTTCTGCTTAATTTTCACATTTATCTCTGGTCTTCCTTAGTGCACATGTGTATATATATTATATATAGTTATATTTTATATAGATATATATATATATATATATATATATATATATATATATATATACATATACATACACACATACGCACACACACACATTTGTATATATATATATATATATATATATATAAATATATATACATACATACATACATACGCACATACATATATATATATATGTATGCATGTATATATATATATATATATATATATATATATATATATATATACATACATGCATATACATGATTATGAGGGTGTGTACTTCTCTTTCTGTTTATAATGTGTATCTGCCTATCTATGGATCTCCTGAAGTTAGAATAAACTTCAGCAGCTCAACAAGCAATGCATCATCCATTAAGGGCTGAAAAAGCAAACAAACAAAAAAAAAGAAAACAAAATCCTAAAATGCATGCTCCAAGTTATAACATTGGA
>NC_056733.1:459442614-459545114 GCF_019279795.1 Protopterus annectens | reverse complement strand
ATGCCTCATAAGGATTTTCATTCTTACTATATTCCATGCCTAGGCCCAGACCACGACGTCACTAGTTGTCGGTTTTGTGCTAGATTTAACAGATGCACTATTAAACGTCGGTTTGACTTTGCCCGCCATTACTTTGGCCGAAGGTTCAATTATACCATGCCGTCGGAACAACAGATGACTGTAATACACAAAAAACGCAAAGACAAGGATAAGGACAGGCATCCGAGGCCCAAAACTGATGATGAAGCCTATTCTAGGCCAGTCGCCGGATTGCCGGTTCTCAGTGAGGTGCTTTCGCAGCCCCTGACACCCGCTACCTCAGAGCCACAGGCCGCCTCCGACTCCCACGTGGAGATGTCTAGGCCTCTGGAAACTCAAGGTATTGGGCCTACAGAAACTAACCCCTCAGATGGGTCCGGAGCCGCTGAGCAGGCATTGGCTTCTGAGGGTGTTTTCAGACCTTCACAACTTACCATTACATCTACAGCCAAGTCTAAAACTACATTAAAGACAAAGAAGCAAGTACAGCATTCACCTGGACAGGTCTCCATGCCTAAAAAACAGATGCTTAAAATGGCCGAAGACTTAATTACTCTGATCAGGGGTTCCCATCCCCCTCCAGATAAAAGGCCTTGGCAGGATACAGACTATGATTCCTCTGACCAGGTTTCCATTTCTTCTGATTCCTCTTCAGACCAGGGATACTCTTTACCCCCCTTTGAGGACTCTGATGCTGAAGAATCAATTCCTTCAGCCTCTCCTCCTGAGGATTACTCTTTTGGGGAAATTTTACATACCATGAGGGAGCATTTCCATTGGGAGGGCCAGGATTACTCAGAATCCAAGAAAAGGCTCAGAGACTTTCTTTTATTGCCTCAGCACAGGCCCCTTGCTATTCCACCAGTGTTAGATATTGTGGATGATGTGTTCTCCGAATCCAGTTTAAATCCTGATTCTTTGCCCCCTACTCCAGTCAAGCCAGACAGGTACTACTTAGTCCCTGACTCTCACAAATGTCTTTATAAAAACCCTGTTGCTGACCCAGAAACTATTTCCCAGGGTCCCAAAGGGGTAACTTCCACAGCTAAAATTCCAGTTCCCTCTGATAGGGATTCTAGAGCATTAGACAGATGGGGGAAGAAAGTTTACACTTCTGCAACTTTAGCAGTGAGGGCTTTAAATTGTCAGTTTCACATGCTTAAATACCAACAATATTTAATGTCTCTGTTAAAACAGAAAATGCTTACAAGTTCAGAACATCCTGACAATAAGGAAATGCAGGATTTATTGCATGCAGCTGAACAAGTGGGAAAAAATACTCTGCAATGTGGTTTTGATTCATTAGAGGCTTCTTGTAGAGCAGCAGTTACAGGATCTGTGATACGAAGGCATGCTTGGTTAAAAGACCAAGGTTTATCTGATCATGTTAAGCCAAAATTATTGGATGCTCCTTTACAGCAGGATATTTTATTTGGTGTTAAGGCAGAAGAGGTATTAAAGAAAATGGAGGATAAGGCAAAATCTATGCAAGCAGTGAAGGATTTCTTACAGGGTCAGCCACCTCGATTTAGCAGAAATTGGCCCTCCAAAAATTGGTCCTTTTCAGTGTCAGACAGACCATAAAGAGGCAGATACAGATGCTCAAGAGGCAGATCTCAGCCCCAAGGCTCTTACAGACCACGTCAGTGGGCTGCTTCAACCCCAAAAGGAGGCAAGACAAGTCACAACCTTATAGGAAACAGTCCCAATGACTTCCCCCTTCAAATGCCAAGCACTTACCTTTTGGAAGCTCCCTTAGGGGGAAAACTAGCACTTTATTCACAAAATTGGCATATAATCACCCAAGACAAATGGGTTCTGAATATTGTGTCTCAAGGTTACAGGTTCCATTTTCACACTCTACCAAGGCTAAAAGGAATGCCAGACCTGCCACCAAATCAATGGGCAGAGGCACAAAAACAAATTACAGCCCTCATGGACATGAGAGCTATTCAAAAAGTGCCACAACAGGAACAAGGACAAGGATTTTACTCAAGACTTTTCCTGGTCCCCAGAAAGGACAAAGCCTGGAGACCCATACTGGACCTTTCTACTCTAAATACTTACCTGGATGTTCCGAAATTCAAAATGTTGACTCTTCAGCAGCTTCTTCCCATGCTGGGCAAGAAGGCTTGGCTTGTTACTTTGGACCTCAAAGAGGCATACCTGCATATCCCTATCAGACAAAATTGTAGAAGATACCTCAGATTCATAGCTGGTTCAATGCATTACCAATTCTCTGCACTGCACTTTGGCTTATCTACTGCGCCCAGGGTCTTCACAAAATGCCTGGCACCAGTAATTGCATTTTGCAGACAAAAAGGAATTCAAATATATCCATACTTGGACGACTGCCGTATTCAAGCAGAGAGAGAGAGCAAGGACATTCTTCTAAAGCATCTGGCATTTGTAAAAAGATTACTAATTTCCCTAGGGTACACAGTAAACGAAAATAAGTCAAAACTATTGCCCTCACAAGAGATAATATTCCTGGGTGCCAGCTTAAATACAACGGCCCAGATGGCTTATCTCACGCCAGACAAGCAAAGACAACTGACTCAGTACTTTCAGTTGATGGCAACAAAAACCCAACTCCCTGCAAGAAAAATTCTGCGGGCCTTGAGATTCATGGCATCCTGCATACTACTAATACCATATGCCAGACTGCATATGAGGAAATTACAATGGTACCTAAAAAGTTTTTGGACTCAACACTGTCACAGTTTGGAAGCAGTAATACCACTTATTCCCTGCCTACAACAGGAGTTTCGATGGTGAGCACAGGCATGTCACCTCAACAAGGGACAGCCATTCGCTCTACCCACAGCCAGGCAGACACTAACAACAGATGCTTCGGATTACACCTGGGGAGCACACATGGCAGGAAAATGTACTCAGGGCAAGTGGGCCGCAGACCAAATGCATCTTCACATCAATCAAAAAGAGGTGCTAGCTGTACAAAATGCCCTAACAGCTTTCAAGGACCTTCTGCATCCAGGACAACTATTACTAAAAACAGACACCACCACAGTTATGTGGTACATAAACAAGCAAGGGGGCACTCATTCTTATCCCCTCTGCAGGCAAGCCATGACCTTGTGGAACACAGCTCTAACCTATCAAGTTCATCTGCAAGCACAATTCCTGCCAGGAAAGAAAAATACTCTGGCAGATGACTTAAGCAGAAACATCATGGAGCCTCACGAGTGGAAATTAAATCCACAAGTATTCAGCATGATAACATAAAAATGGGGGAGCCCAGACATAGATCTTTTTGCCTCCCCAACGAATTGCCAACTACAGAAATTCTGCACAAGGACTTACCACACACAAGCATGGAAAGTGGATGCTCTCTCTTTCAGCTGGAAAAGCCTAAACGTTTATGCCTTCCCACCACTGCCTCTCCTTTCAAAGGTACTCCTAAAAGCCAGACAAGAAAAGACAAAAATGATCCTGATTGCCCCAGACTGGCCACGCCAGCACTGGTACTCAATCTTAAAGAACTTAGCTCAAGGCCCACCATGGATTTTACCTCAAATTCTGCATCTTCTGACTTAACAAAACAATCAGATCCTGCACAGCCAGCTCAAAACCTTAAACCTGGCTGCATGGCAGATTCCTTAGTCAAGCAGACAACACCTCTCTCTAAAGCTGTTATGGATGTCATTTTGGAGGCCAGGAGGCCTAGCACCAGGAAATCCTATTCAGAAAAGTGGAAGAGATTCTGTGCTTGGAACCAGGCTCAAAGCTTTGACCGTCTTGTTCCAAATATTCCTCAGATATTACAATACTTAACTGAGATGCTGAACAAAGGCCTATCCGTTTCATCCATTAAGATCCACGCCTCTGCCATCTCGGCTCATTACAACACAGATCCTCCTATTTTTTCTCATCCATTGCTAAAACAGTACCTCAGAGGGGCTAAAAACATAAGACCACCCCGGAGAGCACCAACACCAACTTGGGACCTCAATTTTGTCTTGGAAAAACTAACTTTACCTCCTTTTGAGCCAGCCAACTCAGCAGAATTAAAATATGTGTCATGGAAAACTGCTCTACTTCTGGCAATAACCTCAGCACAAAGAGTCTCAGAGTTACAGGCACTAATGGCAGTGGAACCTTTCATCATTTTTCACCAAGACAGGGTTTCTTTAAGAACAAACCCTTCATTTATGCCAAAGGTGGTCTCCAGTGTGGCCCTTAACCAACCTATTCACTTGCCAACTTTTCATCCAAATCCCCAGAATAAAGGAGAGAGACTTTTGCATTCATTGGACATACACAGACAGCTACATTTCTACTTGGACAAAACAAAAGCTTTCAGGAAAACTGAGCAATTGTTCGTAGCATATGCTACAGGATCACAGGGAAAGGCTATTTCAAAGCAGACCATTTCTACGTGGATAGGACACTGTATTCATTTCTGCTACACACAGCATGCGAAAACTGTACCTAGCAACATTAGGCCACATTCCACCAGGGCAACAACCACTTCAACTGCCTACCTTAGAGGAGTACCTACCAAAGATATCCTGGAGGCTGCAACTTGGAGTTCAGTGCACACCTTTACCAAACATTATCACTTGCCTCTTTATTCTAAATCCAGAGTTGGCTTTGCCACTGCAGTGCTGCAGGGCCTCATAGCCACCCCAAATCCTATATAGAACCAGCCACCCTACCTCAGCTTTGGGATTCAACCCAGGTGTAATGACTGCAGCAGTGAAACACGACGAACATAGTACAATTTTGTACCTACCATAAATGTAGATGTTCGAGTGTATTCACTGCTGCAGTCCACATTACACTCCCTCCATCCCCTCTTTCTTAGCTGGGACTTATCTATACCTTTCTACCCTATACTACCTATGTGGTGTATTTGCTGGTAACTGAAGGTTTTGGTTTTACCTTTTATGTATGTTTTATTAGCAGTATGTATTGCCTACCTATTTGGGGGCACCTGACATCTGGGGCAAGAAAAACTGAAGAAAATGGCGTCGGCTGCATCTTACATACCCCTGGCGCACTGACGTCAGGGAAGAAGCGACAGCAACCGATGCCAGACCAAGACTTTGGAATGCTGGCCGACTGCGGGACCACCTGACAGCAGGATAACCCAAGTGTAATGACTGCAGCAGTGAATACACTCAAACATCTACATTTCTGGTAGGTACAAATGGCCTGAAGTTAAACGCCAAAAAATGCATAGTCATACCCTTCGGGAAAAACAAGGTTACCCCTAGCTACCATATAGGTGACAATCCACTGAGCACAGAAAAAGTCATCAGGGATCTGGGGACCCAAGTTGACAGTAGTCTTTCGTTTGACACTCATGTTGCTAAAGTAGTTAGGAAAACCTTCTATATCGCCCACCTGATCATGAAGGGATTCACATCTAGATCAAGGGAGGTCATCGTCCCCCTGTACTCATCACTCATTAGACCTATGATTGAGTACAATGCCCGTTCGAATGTATGGGACCAGACACCTGAGGCAGCTTGAAAGGCCCGAAAAGTTCCACACCAAAAGGATAAAGGGCCTCCAAGATATGTCTTATGCTGCCCGACTGAAAGAACTCCAGCTTTATTCAGTCTCATACCGCTTGCTCAGAGGTGACCTGTGCCTGACATATAAGGCCATGTCAAACCCAGATTTGATGAATATGCTTCACCTCAAAAAATCTAGATCCCTCAGAACCACAAGGGCGGGAGACTTAAACCTTGACACGGTTATAAATAGAACGTGCTAGAGGGACAGATTCATCACCCAGAGACTCCCTATGCTGTGGAACAAAATCCCGGTACATGTGAGGCAGAGCACCTCGCTGGCCTTGTTCAAGAGGAATCTTGACCAATGGATGGGAGATCGCAGATATACCCCAGGGATTACTTCATTGTCACTGCTTGACAGAGGCACAGAAAAATGATAGGCATAGTTTTTATTCAAACTAAAGGGGCGGCGAAAGCCACATAACTATGGGCTAGGCTTATAAATGCCCTTGGGCAGATAGCCTAGTATGAACCTATGAACCTATGAACCTATGAACAAAACTGTACTTTTACCTTGCAAAAGGTCATGTGATTGTCAACCCAGTTTGATCAGCTCTTTCCTTCTGTTGTCAGCTCAAACTATTAGTCTTACACATAACAGGCACTCCTCCTTCTGAGGCACAGCTAACTGCAAAGGCCTCTTCCTACCATTTAACAACAAATCTAGAATAATCAAAAAGATTTCATAGACCATCTTTTATTTTGGCAATAGGAGAAATAATTTTAGAAAATGACGTTGGCAAATTGCAATCATTTGTCTGGGGACGTCAGAAAATTAAATAAACTGATTTAACTTTAGGACCAAGTAAATAAGACATGAAAAGGAGCTTACCAACTACCACTATTTTAAAGTTGATGAAGAATTAAAAAAAAAGTAATAACCAAGGCCAGAAATGGTGGGTCTTTCTCCCCATTCCCCCATTTAACTCTTGAGATGAAAATATGTAAAACTAATCCTTACACAAATATTTGTGGTATCAGTATCAATCTTCTGCCTTCATGTACTCTGTATAAATGTTTGGTCTTATGTTGTTTTTTAACAAACTAATGACAGACAAATTTTTTTACTTATCCATGTCATGTGATTATACATCCCTGACTAGAGTATCTGCTCTAGTAATACTCCTTTCTCTAACTTTTTTGTTACCCTTAAATATTTTACTGATTTGTAAAGGTTCACACCTTTGTCATTTTATATGAGTCTCGGCTAAGACAAAAATAATGTGTTACTATCCTTATTAATAAATGTTCTCATACAGTATTTCTAAAATATTAGCAAAATTACAGATTCATAAGCCTGTTTTTATAATTGTAATGCTTTACAAGAAACCATTTTGTAGTATTCATGTGCAAAGCACAATATGCATATTTTAGTACTAACTTACCTTTCAGAAAATTGATCAGTTTGTTTTAATGATATTAATGAGAAGTTATGTACCTACCATAACGTTCCATGTTAGTTGTCTTCTCTCGCCTTCTTTCTTGCTGGATGGGTTCGGAGCTGAACCTCAGCTCCGACTCGGCCTATACTAAAGCTCGAGAGCTAATTTTACCGGCTCGAGGCAACCCTATATCCCATGATGCTAGGCGGTAACTACCCAGATCTCGTTTGGTAGCTAAGAAACCATAGCCAATTCAGTCTCCCCTCTGAGGTGGAGGAGGAGAAAGAAGAACTCCCCAAATATCACTACCTGAAGCTGTATCTACCCCAGGACCAACTGTCTGAGCTAGGAATAGTGCAAGATAAGGTCCACTGGAAGAAGGGGAAAAAAATCTCTCGGTCTGTCCAGGCTAGGGGGATGGTGGGCGGGACGCAAGAAAGAAGGCGAGAGAAGACAACTAACATGGAACGTTATGGTAGGTACATAACTTCTCAATGTTAAGTTGTCAATCTCGCCTTCATTCTTGTTGGATGGGACCACGTCCCTAGCACCTTCATCCTGGGTGGCTCCTTGGAACAGACTCTTGAGAACGGTGGAACCAAAATTTGCCCTGTTTCTGGAGGCCATGTCCAATTTGTAATGTGTAATGAAAGTATGAGGAGAGGCCCATGTGGAAGCCGCACAGATAGTGTCTATTGGTAATCTAGCTTGAAAGGCTGTAGATGTAGCCAACGCTCTGGTTGAATGGGCTCTTGGCCTAGAATGCAATTCTTTACCTCTGAGTTGATAAATACAGGTAATCACAGAAGACAGCCACCTAGACAGGGTTACTTTAGATACCGGAAGACCCTTTTTACTTTCAGCATAAGATAAAAAGAGTTGATCAGATTTCCTGAATTGTTTAGTTCTGTCCAGATAGAAGTGGAGCTGATGATGAACGTCCAGACAATGTAGTTTTTGCTCCGCCCTGTTTGAATAATTAGGAAAGAAAACTGGAAGATCAATAGATAGATTTAAATTTGTCTGAGAAGCCACCTTGGGTAAAAAAGACGGGTTAGTTCTTAGAGAAACCCTGTTTTTGTGGAACACTAAATAAGGAGGGCGAATGCAGAGGGCATGAAGTTCAGATACTCTCCTAGCAGATGTAATGGTGACTAGGAATAGTGTCTTCCAGGAAAGTAACTTCAAGGAACAGGAGGCCGCAGGTTCAAAAGGAGGGAGAATCAAGGATGCTAAAACTAAGTTTAAATCCCACTGTGGTGGGGGGTCTTTGATTGGAGGCCTGAGTAAAAAGATACCTCTGAGGAATGCCTTGCAAAGCTTATGGGACATGATGTTGGAGTCCAACAAGCCTATGAGAAAACTTGAGATGGCTGCTAGCTGAACTTTTACTGTAGAGGAAGAAGATCCTGAGTGAAAGATTTCGTCTAGGAAATCCAAGACCGAGTGTATTGGAGCAGTGAAGGGATCTATGTTCCTAGCCTTTGCCCAAAAGGAAAAGCGTTGCCATTTACTAGCATAGATCCTTCTGGTGGAAGACTTAAGGGAAGCTACGATAATATCCCAGACAGAATTTGAAATCATTGGAAGCCTGGCTAGGGACAGAAGTGGAGCAACCAAGCTGTGAGGTTGAGAGATTGGAGGGATTGGTGCAGCTGCCCTGATTGATGGGCCAAAAGATCTGGCATTGGATCCAGATGCCAAGGCTGCTCCAAAAGATAGCGATGCAGGAAAGGGAACCCTATCTGTCGAGGCCAATAAGGGGCAATGAGGATCATCTTGGCCCTCAAGGCGGTAGCTTTCTGAATTGTTTGTGTGATTAACGGAAAGGCGGGAAAGGCGTAAAGAAGTCCCCAAGGCCAATCGTGGACTAGAGCATCTCTGGGGGGATGGCCTGGAAGGGGGAAGAGAGTGAAGAAGTCGAGGCACTTGCTGTTTTGTGGTGTTGCAAAAAGATCGCAGCAAGGAAACCCCCACTTCCAAAATATTTTGTCCGTCACCGATTGCTTGAGAGACCACTCGTGAGGCATGAGAATAGCTCTGCTCAGCCTGTCCGCTATGACGTTGGACTTCCCGGGGATGTGCATTGCTATCAGAAACCGCTGAGAAGAGATCGCCCATTGCCAGAGTCTGAGTGCTTCTCGACACAGGGGATATGACTTGGTTCTGCCCTGCTTGTTGATATACCATACTACGGACATATTGTCCATCTGAATTGCAATCGTCCTCAGGGGAAGAGAGTCTTGAAGGGCTTGCAATGTCAAAAGCACTGCTCTCATCTCCAGGACGTTTATGTGCAAGTGGCATTCGAAGGGTTGCCATGTACCATGGACTGTCCTACCCTGAAAATGCCCCCCACCCAATCAGGGAGGCGTTCATTGTGACTGTGGCGACCGGGGGGGGGGGAGTAAAAGGTCTGCCTTGATGGACTTGAGGGGAGACCATCCACCAAGATAGATGTTTTCTGCAAGATAGAGTTATTAGGATCTTGTGTGTCATAGGGAGCTGTTGGAAGGACCACTGGGAGAAAAGCATCCATTGAAGAAGCCGCATGCAAAAGCGGGCAAGGGGAAGAAGTGTGATGGCTGCTGCCATGAGACCTAATACCTTCAGAACATACCTGGCCTGAATTTTGTTGTTCTGAAGAAGGACGTGAACATGACTTTGAATATCTAAGACCCTCTGCTCTGTTAACTTTTCTGAGAGCTGAACGGTGTCCAAGGTGGCGCCTATGAAGGTAATAGACTGACAAGGCGACAAGGCAGACTTTTCGAAATTTAGAGAGATACCTAGCTCTTTACAAATGTGGATGGTGTAGTCTCTGGCTAGAAGAAGTTGACGCCTGGTGGTGGCAGTGAGGAGCCAGTCATCTAGATATGGAAACACCTGGAATCCTTCACGTCTCAGGTGAGCCGTAACCACTGCCATACATTTGGTGAACACTCGGGGGGCTGTAGTGAGACCAAAGGGCAGGGCTCTGAACTGGTAGTGACTGGCTCCCAGCCTGAAGCGGAGAAACCTTCTGGAGCGCCTGTGCATTTTGATGTGATAGTACGCATCCTGAAGGTCCACTGAGCACATCCAATTGTCCTTGGCCAGAAGGGGTAAAATGGACTGTAGCGTGACCATCCGGAACCTCGTTCTTTTTACAAACTTGTTTAGTTTGCTTAGATCCAATATTGGCCTTCAGTCCCCTGTTTTTTTTGGTACCAAAAAGAACTTTGAGTAGACTCCAGATCCTAGCTGGTCTGCTGGGACTGGCTGGATGGCTCTCTTTTTTAGCAGCTTTGATATTTCTAGTGCTGCTTGTTCCCTTAGACTGGGTGGGATGTCTGGAAGAGACCCCATTTGAATCGTTGGGGTTTGGATAAAGGGGATTTTGTAACCCTCGGATATGATTGACTGCACCCATTTGTCTTGAGTGAGGGAGAGCCAGGCTTGTGGGTACAGCGATAATCTTCCCCCGACTGCCTCCGAAGGTGGACAGTCGGGCAACACCTCAGGGATGCTGGAAGGGTTTGTCAGAGAGGGTTTCTCTGCTACCCTGGTTCTGCAGACCCCCTCTGCCTCTTGGATGGCGTCTGTTGTTGTTGTTCCCCCCTCTGCTTCTAGGGGTGAACTGACCTCTTGCGTCAGGCGTGACTCATTGTGATTTACAGAACCACATTTTGCCACCCTTTTGACCCTTAGGATATGGTCTAGATAGGGTAGAAAAACGGACTCCTACGGCAGAAAGAGTCTTGCCATCTTGTTCGCATCTGGTAAAAGTATCTTTCAGTTGAGGTCCAAACAACGCTGAACCATCAAAGGGGGAGTTAGTGAAAGACATCTTGAAGGGGTCTGTGAAGTTACAAAGCTGCATCCAGGTGTGATGCCTCAAAGCCACACCTGTGCCTGCAGCCCTACTCGCTCCATCGGCTGCATATGAAATAAGCTGCATGGAGGAGTTGACAATGGAATTCAGGGTTCCTAGCTGTGAGTTAATTTTTTCCTGAGACCCAGCAGCTGATGGATCCTGTAGGACCTCACCCAGTTCTTTAAGAATGTCTCTTTGAAGACGGATGAAGTGGCATAAGTAGTTCAGCGACCGCATGGCAAAGGTCGCTGAAGAGAACATCCGCTTGCCATACCTATCCATTCTCCTATATTCCTTGTTAGGCAGATGGATAGGTACTGAAGGATCAGCCAGTTCCTTCTTAGTGGCTGCCGCCACCACCATGGCATCAACTAGGACACCTTTAGATAAAAATTGCTTATCAGAAGGGGCTGTTATAAATTTAGAAGGCCTCCGTGGGGTGGGTTCCATCGTGTCAGGGGCCATCCACACCTTCCGTGCCACCACTTCCATAAAGGGGTCGAAGGGCAGAGACACCCAGGAGGTGGAGGGTCGAGAACCAAAAGCCTCCAGGTAAACCGACTCGTCCTCGGAAGGATTAAGGGAAGACCAGTTCCCCCTCTGTTTAAGGATTTCAAGGATGTCAGAGAAGGAGACATCCTCAGAGGGGGACCTTGGGGATCCTTCCTACTCATCCAGGTCGGTATCAGATGTGACGGACTCAGGGAGTCCACATGCTTCCTCTTACATGTCCTCTTATGCGGGGGTTCACCTGACGGAGCAGGGGAAACCTCGGAAGAGGAGGATATTCCCAATGGGGAAACCTGAGGCATTGGATCTCGATGGCCGGAGGCGAGAGAGTAGGAAGAGACATCAGCAGGCACTACAGTGGGAGGAGCTGATGGAGCTGACCGTATAGCAGGCACTGGGGCCAGTACGTTCCTCATGACCTCGAAGGCTCCCCTGTCAGGCAGGCTAGAGAGCTCCTGCTCCGAAGAGCTAGGAACCCCAGCCGGCACTGACAGGGACGGCTCCGAAGCTGATGTCGGGGCAGAACTCACCAACGCCGACGCTCCGAGAGGGAGAACGGGGTCGGACAAGGGTCCAATGCCACTCGCCCCCTCGGAGCCGGCGAGAGAGTCCAAGCACCCGGATCCCTCCAAGGATGGCACCATGGACGTGATCGGAGCAGACGATGGAGCCGAAGGGGGAAGTATTGGCTCCGACGTCAAAACGGTCACGGCTCCGAGGAGCTTTGGCTCCAAACACTGGGGTAGAGTCGAAGGAGGAATAGTATGTTGTATGGATGTAGCCGCTGTCTGATGAGACGGGCTGTGAAGCATTTGGGCCAATGCCTGAGACTTTAATAGTCTACTTACCACCCTCTCAAGGTCATGATCGGAAAGCCTGGAAGACCGAGAGGAATAGCTCCGATGGCTCCGCTCCAAGAGTAACGGTGACCTCGGAGCCGAATGTATAGACTCCAGAGATGGAGATCTGGACCTCTTGCATGTGGAGGGCATCAGGGTTGATGGAGCCGATGGAGCCATAGACACGTCGGCTCCAGCCGGAGCTGACTTTGAAGACAGAGTCTTAGAGGTATTGGCTCCAGCTGGAGCCGATGCAGGTAGCTGCAATACAGAGGTATCGGCTCCAGCTGGAGCCGATAATGTCACAGAAGATAAGCCACCATCCAAAGGCTTAGAGCTCAGAGCCGACGGTTTAGGTGGCTTCGAAGGCTTCCCCGGCATGGACTTAGCCGGGGAACCTTCAGGCTTTAATAAGCCCCTTAGTATCAATTTATTCCTGTGCTCCTGCAGGACTCTTGGGCTGAATGCATGGCACACTGAGCAAGAGTTCTGCAGGTGCAGGGGTCCCAGGCAATAAACACAAGAAGTGTGACCGTCTGTCAGAGACATCTTCTGACAGCACGAGTCACACTTCTTGAAGCCTGAGACCTTTGTCTCCTTCGACATAGTTGTCGAAAGAAAAAACAACAAAAATAGAAGAAGACACACACACACACACACACACACACACACACACACACACACACACACACACACACACACTCCAACAAATAGGGATACAGGGATTCTGAGGGAACACACACACAGCTAAGAATCCCTGTGAGGGAATTAAGAATAAAACGGAAGGTCCTAAAGCCTAACCTAGGGTGTGGGAGTATGACAGGGATAAGGGATAAAAAATAGGGACTAAACTTTTAAATTAACCAGAAACTAGCCTATTAAAGATTAAATAGTATACTAGGGGAAAAACTAAGGAGAAGACTAAGATTTTAGTGAAAAAATAGTCACTAACCTGTGAGCCGGTAAAAAGAGCACCTCACTAGCGTAAGCGGCAAACGAGATCTGGGTAGTTACCGCCTAGCATCATGGGATATAGGGTTGCCTTGAGACGGTAAAATTAGCTCTCGAGCTTTAGTATAGGCGGAGTCGGAGCCGAGGTTCGGCTCCGAATCCATCCAGCAAGAATGAAGGCGAGATTGACAACTTAACAACTGATGTTTCTTTAAATTGGTGTCTCTGATATCTTTATTCTTAGGCTGTTGTCTTACTGTACCTATATTATGCTGAAATAAATGTACCACTACATTGATTATTTTTTCCCAAGCAAACACTAAGGCTTTCCATATTCACTAAAATGATGTGAACCGCACAACTGTAATTATTGCAATTACTGAACTATTTAGCATGTCTTTTCTTTTTGAACTGATGTCAAAAGTAAAACTGTAACATCATAAGCATTATAACCTCTTTTTGGTCTTAGTCATAGCTGAAAACAGTCCAGACTACCTAATCAGTAAGAAAAGGAAAACAAAGTAAATGAATAAGTAAATACTAAATGCAAAACGCCATATGCCCTGGTACTTTAAGATAATGTCTACCATTACTTAATTATTTGTGTTTCAAAAGTCTAATGAAGTGTACTTAGCATTCTCCATTCTTTAGCTATATATATATATATATATATATATATATATATATATATATATATATATATATATATACATATGGTTCTACTTTTGATTGTCGAAAACACACTTTCTCGACAACCAGAAGATCAAACCCATTTAAGAAAAAGTGCACTAAATCAAAAGTGCACTTTCGTTAAATCTGGTTTTCTGAAGCACATTGCAGTGGGGATACGGAAATATGTCCTTTTCCCCACTGTAGTGTAATCTCGAAATTAGTATATTTAAGTGGGGGCGTGGAGGGTACAGCCCCCCACATGAGGGGTTCAGGGTGGCTTGCCCCCGTGCAAAATATTGTTTAAAAGTATTTTTTTGTTTTTTTTCCATTTATTGCGAAAGTGGACTTTCAATGTAGTTCACTTTCACTTTAATGGGTCTCAATGATTCTTGTTCGAGATAGTGAAATTTTGATCAAAAAACATAGACCCATATATATATATATATATATATATATATATATATATATACATATATATATATATATATATATATATATATATATACATATATATATATATATATATATATATATATATATATATATATATATATATATAGATTCACTTCATAACACTGAAAATTCAAAACACTGAAAATGAAAAAAACTGCATAATACAGAAGACCAAAACACTGAAATTCAAAACACTGAAAACACATATCATACATATACTGAGTTTAAACAACATACATCTTAACACTTTCTACCAAGTGTAAGGGGTGCATGCCTCCCCGCACCCCCCATGTGAGGGGCTGCACCCCCCCACACCCCCTGCTATTTAAATATATGAACTCCAAGATTGCACTTAGTGTAGTGGTGGAAAGTGCTATGATTTATGTTGTTTAAACTCAGTATATGTATGATATGTGTTTTCAGTGTTTTGAGTTTTCAAGATTTTGAAGATTCATTGTGTTTTGGTTACAGTGTTTTGAGCTTTCAGTGTTATGAAGTAAATCCATATATATATATATATATATATATATATATATATATCAACAAAACTATAGCACCAATGGAGTCAGGAAGAACTGGAAATGAATCTTCAGTATAGTATATTTAATAAATCCTTGTAAACTTGTTGCAGCAAAAATCCATGACAGCGAAAAAAACATTTATATCACAACATAAATTAAGCGCTTTCATCCGCTAATGCAGTGTTCACTAATCGAACTTCATCAGAATTATACAATGGATAATTCAAAAATACACTGGATGTGAAATAACATTGTAAAATTCTAAAGTTCCAGAAAATTGTACTGGTAGGAGAGGAAACTACCACTCCTATCTGATCCATTTGAGAATGCTTCTCACATTAAGATTCCCATTAAGACCAGGGGGCGTGTTAGCCTGAAGTCTAATCTGCCATCTAAGCTCTTTAACTTCAAGTAAAGGACTGCAGTCTCCATAAGGTAATGACACATAATCAAGTACTAGGAACAAAAATCTGCTACATTGGGAGCTAGAAAGTGCGTGTCTAGACAAAGCATTTTTCCAGTCACCTTTCCTTATAGCCTGACGGTGTTCCTTAATGCGATCACTAAGTTTTCTAATAGTTTTGCCTACATAGAAGGCAGAGCATTCATCACACACTCCCAGGTAGACAACGTTAGTGCTATTACAATCAAAAGAATCACTAAACTGTATCAGAAACTTGGGATTGGGAAGTTGGAAACTAGCACCCAAAGCAATAAAAGGGCAGCAAACACATTTGCCACAGTTGTACATCCCTGTTATTTGAAGAGTTCAACTAAGAAGAGAAGGGGACGTTTTTTCGAAAAGATTCTTCAAAGACCTAGTTCTCTTGTAACTAAAACTAGGGGTGTCACCCAATACCCTGGACAATTCATGGCTACTCTTAATAATATCCCAATTCTTAGACAAAATGTTCCTAATGGGTTCTGCATCTAGAGAAATGGGAAGGGGAAATCTGGTGAGGTCATCAGCAGGAACCGAAGACTTGGGAATGTAACCAAATTTATATATAAATTTAAATATCATACATCATAATAATACAGATTTAAATATCCTCCCATTCTTAAATTTGGTTACATTTATGTTGTGACATGAATGTTTTTTTTGCTGTCATGGATTTTTGCTGCAACAGGTTTACAAGGATTTATTAATTATTAAATATTCTACACTGAAGATTCATTTACAGTTCTTCCTGACTCCATTGGTGCTATAATTTTGTTCTTTGTTTTTGTACCTTACCTCGTGGTGGACAGTTTTGGACTGCGTTTTATATATATATATATATATATATATATATATATATATATATATATATATATATATATATATATATATATCAACAAAACTATAGCACCAATGGAGTCAGGAAGAACTGGAAATGAATCTTCAGTATAGTATATTTAATAAATCCTTGTAAACTTGTTGCAGCAAAAATCCATGACAGCGAAAAAAACATTTATATCACAACATAAATTAAGCGCTTTCATCCGCTAATGCAGTGTTCACTAATCGAACTTCATCAGAATTATACAATGGATAATTCAAAAATACACTGGATGTGAAATAACATTGTAAAATTCTAAAGTTCCAGAAAATTGTACTGGTAGGAGAGGAAACTACCACTCCTATCTGATCCATTTGAGAATGCTTCTCACATTAAGATTCCCATTAAGACCAGGGGTGTTAGCCTGAAGTCTAATCTGCCATCTAAGCTCTTTAACTTCAAGTAAAGGACTGCAGTCTCCATAAGGTAATGACACATAATCAAGTACTAGGAACAAAAATCTGCTACATTGGGAGCTAGAAAGTGCGTGTCTAGACAAAGCATTTTTCCAGTCACCTTTCCTTATAGCCTGACGGTGTTCCTTAATGCGATCACTAAGTTTTCTAATAGTTTTGCCTACATAGAAGGCAGAGCATTCATCACACACTCCCAGGTAGACAACGTTAGTGCTATTACAATCAAAAGAATCACTAAACTGTATCAGAAACTTGGGATTGGGAAGTTGGAAACTAGCACCCAAAGCAATAAAAGGGCAGCAAACACATTTGCCACAGTTGTACATCCCTGTTATTTGAAGAGTTCAACTAAGAAGAGAAGGGGACGTTTTTTCGAAAAGATTCTTCAAAGACCTAGTTCTCTTGTAACTAAAACTAGGGGTGTCACCCAATACCCTGGACAATTCATGGCCACTCTTAATAATATCCCAATTCTTAGACAAAATGTTCCTAATGGGTTCTGCATCTAGAGAAATGGGAAGGGGAAATCTGGTGAGGTCATCAGCAGGAACCGAAGACTTGGGAATGTAACCAAATTTATATATAAATTTAAATATCATACATCATAATAATACAGATTTAAATATCCTCCCATTCTTAAATTTGGTTACATTTATGTTGTGACATGAATGTTTTTTTTGCTGTCATGGATTTTTGCTGCAACAGGTTTACAAGGATTTATTAATTATTAAATATTCTACACTGAAGATTCATTTACAGTTCTTCCTGACTCCATTGGTGCTATAATTATGTTCTTTGTTTTTGTACCTTACCTCGTGGTGGACAGTTTTGGACTGCGTTTGATATATATATATATATATATATATATATATATATATATATATATATATATATATATATAAGATATATTGATATATGTACACACACACACACACACACGTGTATATATATATATATATATATATATATATATATATATATATATATATAAATATAAAATATATATATATATGTATATATATATGTATATATATATATATATATATATATATATATATATGTGTTTGTATGTATATACACACACACACACACACACACACACACACACACACACACACACACACACACACTCACACACACACACACACATATATATATATATATATATATATATATATATATATATATATATATATACACACACACATATATATTGTTTACATGGGTTAGGTATATATTTCGTTCTCCTCTATATATAAGTGCAAAGGTGGGGACTTTATGTCTTATTGATTGGCTGTGGCCAGAAATTAGACTGGTTTTAGTGCAAATGAATATAAGAATTTCCTCAATTTACTACTAAAACAAAACAAGAGAAACAAAGGTTATAGCCAGTCCACAGATAGTCTTTCATTTTCTGACTACCCTCTTAATCAATTTTCAGGGGCATGAGGAGCCAGACGATATATTGGCACTCAGTGGCACAGAGCAGAAAAAAAACTTATAGCATTCTGGGCAACAGCCCACTGTAGGATGAGTATGAATGTGTAAATTTCGGCTAACTTAGGAAATAACTTGGGAAATACTTAGTAAGATATGAATACACGTGACTTAACTGCAGGAATGCTGCCTTTGAAGTCAAAATCTGCTGTCGTAGTGTGCAGTGAAACAAGCTGGGGATAATTGTTATAACAGAGAAGCTTGTGGTTGAGAATAATTGTCGCATCAGTAAATTTATTAATTAGTAGCCAATTAGATATGCTAAGCATGATGCAATGATACTCATTTATGTCTGAGAGGAGCATAGATTCATAGGTTCATACTAGGCTATCTGCCCTAGGGCATTTATAAGCCTAGCCAGAGTGTGTTTGGCTTTCACCACCCATTTTAAATTAATTCTGCTATGCCCTTTTTCGAGGTTAGTATACTGTGCCTCTGTCTAACAGTGACACAGAAGTGATACCCGGGGTAAACTTACGATCCCCCATCCACTCATCAAGATTCCTCTTGAAGAGAGTCAATGAGGGACTCTGCCTAACCTGGACAGGGATTTTATTCCAGAGTGAAGGGAGCCTCTGGCTTATGAATCTGTCCCTCCAGCATGTCCTATTTATTTCAGTGCTGAGGTTCAAGTCTCACAAGCGCGTAGCTCGATGGGATTTGGATTTTCTGAGGTGCAGCATGTCCATTAATTCCAGGTTGGACATGGCTTTATACGTCAGGCACAGATCGCCTCTGAGCAGGCGGTATGCCACTGAGTAGAGCTGGAGTTTCTTTAACCGGGCAGCATATGGCATCTGTTTGAGCCCTTTGATCCTCTTGGTGAGGTACTTTTGGGGTCTTTCCAGTTGCTGCAGGTGTCTGGTAAGGTACATCCCAAAGGGGCATTGTACTCAATTATGGGCCTGATGAGGGATGAGTAAAGAGGCATGATGACCTCCTCTGATCTAGATGTGAATCCCTTCATGATTAGGTGGGCTATATAAAATGTTTTTCTAACCACTTTGGCCACGTGGTTGTCAAATGAGAGATTGCTATCAACTTGGGTCCCCAGGTCCCTAATTACTTCTTCCAGTTTAATGGATTACCACTTATGTGGTAATTTGTGGGCACTTTGTTTTTGCCAAAGGGGATGACTATACACTTTTTGGCATTTAGCTTGTGGCCATGGCTCTGGCACCAGTTGTCTGTTTCTATGAGGCCCTTTTGGAGGATGCTTGTGTCAGCTGGAGAGTCGATTATGGCGCCCAGTTTACAGTCATCAGCGAACTTGGTCAGCCACAGTCCTTCTATGTTGGCCTGTACCTCTGAGAAATATATACCGAACAAGAGAGGTCCCAGGACTGAGCCTTGTGGGACACCACTTGTAACTGGTTTGGAGTCTGACATGGCTCCAGCAATTCTAACCATGTGGGTTCTGTCCTTGAGCCAGTTTGCAACCCATCTAGTGACATAGGGGTTTATATTTAAGCTGGTGAGCTTATCTATAATGCCCGAGCGGGATATTGTATCGAAGGCTTTTGCGAGGTCCAGGTAGGCTGTGTGGACCGCCTTCCCCTCATCAATGGCTTTGGTGACTGTTTCAAAGAAATCGACCAGGTTTAAGAGGCAGGATCTGCCCTTAACAAAGCTGAACTGGGTAGGATCCAGTGTCTGTAGGTCCCCAATATCTTTATTTATAAGGTCCATGATGATCCTTTCCATAGCATAATCCACAAATTCTCCACAAAGTCTTGCACAGTGGTTTACTCCCACTCAAGGTATTGCTACATAATGCAACAGAAGACTAATGGCTAGAGGAGACAATATGTCTCTCTGGCCAGCTAAATAAATAATTAGAGACCCCTTTGTGCATTGCATCACTTTCCACCACTCCCATTCACTTATCTCATGCTGTCCTAAATGTCTCTATAGAGTCTACACCCACTACTCATTCTGGCAAACTATTTCTTGAGTCCACCACAATTTCTGTGAAAAATGTTTTCTGACATCCAGATTAAAGTTTCAGCCTACAATTTACAAAATATGTCTCCTTATTACTTCTATACTCCTCCTGTTTACCTTCATTTCTGTAACCTTTCAGACCATTATCAATTATACATTATTCATCTCCTATTATTATAATTTTTTGGATATAGAGACTCTATGTTCTCCTAGTGTATGGATGGCAGAGTTAGTCCATTTATTAGTACTAAGAGTGCTTCTGTGCATATGAGCTCTGGGTGCAACGTCCGAGTACTTTGTGCCTATATAGTATGTTAATAAGGACTGTCCATCATAGGGTATGCACAGTGTTTATTGTGCAGCTCGTATAGTGCCTGCTTGGCAGAATGGATTGTAGTTTTAGCTGCTGCCTGTGATGCCAAGGTACCCATTGCTTATGTAGCGTTTGATAACTCAGAAGCCATCTGTGCCACCAGTATACCTTGTGTGCAGTATAGGTTTCAGCAAAAGAGGTTATCCTGGTTATGCTGTGGGCACCATCTCTGGTAGCAGAATACAGGAGTTGTTTGTGCATATGCCTCTTTTGCCAGCATATGTAGTTGCTATTCTTCCCATGTTATTTCGTTATAGGGCTAATCCTCCTGAAGATATAGCCTGTGTCCATGGTGCCAGTATTATTCAGTAGTTGATTTCCCAGTGATAGCAGTGCTACCTTGTATTGCCTGTGATATCATTTTCCCCCTTTCCTTGCCTGGTTATTTTTGGTTGACTATCCTGCTGAGGGCATTACAGTTGCACCAATCTGCACAGTGCCCCTTCCACTTATTTTTAGCAGTTCTGTCCTGTTGAAAATACAAAGACCATCCTCATGTGACAGTCTTAACTATACCTGCTCTAGTTGCTTGCTGGAAGTTCTGGCCTACTTATGTTGCAGATGTTTTCTGCATTGCTTTCATGCAGAGTGCCTTGTGGAATTACAGTAATTCCTTATTAATGGTGGTTGTAGCACTGAGTAGAAACACATAGGCATTTGTGTCAGTGTACCTGGAGCCTAATGTGGTCATTTAGTGATACAGATTTCTCTCCTAGGAATAAGGATGTCTGTTTCACTAGCCTACATAGTGCATGGACTGGTTATTTACCAGAAGGAATTGTTAAACTGATAACAGGACAGTGACTATGATACTTCTGTATTCAGATTCTGCTCTGCCTACTTTCAATTTAAGACTGTCATACTAAGAGTATCTATGCAGTCCCCTCTTCCTAGCCTGGTAGTTATTAGTATATTAATAAGATGGCAGTCACTTTGTTGACACCCCTCTTGTTTCTAATCTGCTTCATTTTTTTACATATTGCACTGTTAAGGGTATTGGCGCAAGTCTGGCTTCAGTACCATCTTTGCTTTATTTACTTTCCTACCACTGGGGCTGGTCCAGCTGAGGTTACACATCCAGGAAATATGTTCAGTAGGAATTTTCATCCATAAGATAATGCACTATTTTGTGTCATTGTGCCCTATGCCTAGTTATTAATGATGTTTAATACAAAGATATAGACAATTTTAGGGGCGTCCATGTAACCTAGCCTTAATCTCATTATCCACAAGTGAGGAATGTTCCCTTGAGAGTATGGGTACTGCATGAAGGATCAGTTTACCCAGATACATGTTCAGTTAGTTGCTGGTAGTGATAACCTTTCTGAGAATATGGCCACTGTCCAATGTTCCACTTTAAGCAGCAGGCAATTTATTTGTCTGCTGATAAGAACAATCTTGCTAAGACTAAAGGAACAGAATGTGCCAATGTGTATAATATATGGCATGCTTACTTATCCCTTGGAATTATCTCCACCCCTAAGGATGAAGAGCCTGCATGCATTCTCATTGTACCTAAAGCCTAACCTGGTTATTTGTTGTTGGAGACTGGCCTAGAGAGCACAATTCATATGCTGTTGAGCCAATGACCCCTGGTCCTGTCTGCTTATGTTGAACAGACAGTGTGGCTTGTTTTCTGTGAGTACTTGTATTACATGTGGTTGCAAATTTTCTATTCCCTCAGTTGATTATTTGGTGGAATCAGGTGACTGAGAAACTAGATGTTTTCTGTGGAGTCCTTGAACTTGTTACCATATATGTTTGCTTGCTGATGATATTGTCCAGCTGCCATAATGGCTAAGATGTTCATCGTGTTTCACTGTTGCAGTCATTACACTTGGGTTATCCTGCTGGCAGGCGACCCGCAGTTGGCCCGAGTTCCAAAGTCTTGGTCCGGCGTCGGTTGCTGTCACCTCTTCCCTGACGTCAGTGCACCAGGGGTATAAAAGTTGCAACCGACGCCATTTTCTTCAGTCTTTCTTGCCGCGCGGTGCCCGAAGCAAAAGCAGTTCGCAAGTGCCGGTCGGCTGACTCCTGAGATTTTCAAAATTGAGTTTCAGAACCGAAGTCTTCAATAAAGCTAAGTACCCCGTTGGGGAAACTTTTTCTTGCTTCAGACCGATGTCAGTAAAAGTTAATAATTGTATTTCTTGTGGGAAGCAAATACCTCATAAGGACTTTCACTCTTACTGTATTCCTTGCCTAGGCCTTGACCACAACGTTACTAGTTGTTGGTTTTGTGCTAGATTCAATAAACGCACTATTAAACGTCGCTTTGATTTTGCTTTACATTATTTTGGCAGAAGGTTTAATTACATAATGCCGTCGGAACAACCGACGACTGGAATTTATAAAAAACGCAAAGACAAAGAAAAGGACAGGCATCCGAGGTCCAAAACCGATGACGAAGCCTCTTCTAGGCCAGTCGCCAGTTCTCAGTGAGACGCTTTCGCAGCCCCTGACACCCGCTACCTCAGAGCCACAGGCCATTACCAACTGCCACGTGGAGACACCGAGGCCTGTGGAAACTCAAGGTATTGGCCCTAAGGAAACTATTCCCTTAGATGGGTCTGAAGCCGCTGAGCAGGCATCGGCTTCTGAGGGTATTTTCAGACCTTCACAGCTTACAATTAAGCCCACTACAGCAGCAAAGGTAAAGTCACAAACACCATTAAAGACAAAGAAACAAGTACAGCATTCTCCAGAACAGTCATCCATGTCAAAGAAACAGATGCTTAAAATGGCCGAAGACCTCATTACTTTAATCAGGGTTCCCATCCCCCTCCTGACAAAAGGCCTAGGCAAGTCACTGACTATGATTCCTCTGACCAGGTTTCCATTTCCTCTGATTCCTCTTCTGGTCAGGGTTATTCTCTCCCTCCCTATGAGGACTCTGATGCAGAAGAGTCTATACCTTCAGCCTCTCCGCCTGAGGATTATTCTTTTGGGGAAACCCTGTGCACCATCAGGGAGCATTTCCATTGGGAGAGCCAGGATTATTTAGAATCCAAGAAAAGGCTCAGAGACTTCCTTTTATTGCCTCAGCACAGGCCCCTGGCTATCCCCCCTGTGCTTGATATTGTTGATGATGTTTTTTTCTGAATCCAGTCTGTCTCCTGATTCCGTACGCCCTGCACCAGTCAAGCCAGATAGGTACTACAGGGTCCCTGACTCTCATAAATTTCTTTACAAAAACCCTGCTGCAGACCCAGAAACAATTTCTCAGGGTCCTAAAGGGGTTAAGGCTTCCACTGCTAAAAATCCTGTCCCCTCAGACAGGGATTCCAGAGCTCTGGACAGATGGGGGAAAAAGGTTTAACTTCTGCTACTTTAGCTGTAAGAGCTTTAAACTGCCAGTTTCACATGCTTAAATATCAACAGTACCTCATGTCATTGTTAAAACAGAAAATGGTTTCAAATTCAGAAAGTCCTGACAGTAAGGAAATGCAGGATTTATTGCATGCAGTTGAACAAGTGGGAAAGCATACTCTGCAATGTGGTTTTGATTCATTAGAGGCTTCTTGTAGAGCCACAGTTACAGGCTCTGTTATTCGAAGGCATGCTTGGTTAAAAGAACAAAGTTTACCTAACCATGTTAAAGTAAAATTATTGGATGCTCCACTACAGCATGATACTTTGTTTGGTGCTAAGGCAGAAGAGGTGTTAAAGAAAATGGAGGATACAGCAAAATCAATGCAGACAGTGAAAGATTTCTTACAGGTTCAACCACCTAGATTTAGCAGAAACTGGCCTTCAAAAAATTGGTCCTTTTCAGTGTCAGACAGGCCACAAAGAGGCAGATACAGATTCCCAAAAGGCAGATCTCAGCCCCAAGACGCCTACAGACCTAAACAATGGGGTGCTTCAGCTCCCAAAGGAGGGGAAGACAAATCACAACATTATAGGAAACAGTCCCAATGACTTCTCTCTACAAATGCCAAGCACTTACCTTTTGACAGCACCCCTACGGGGAAAGCTAGCACTTTTCTCAAAAAATTGGCACATGATCACCCAGGACCAATGGTTGCTGAATATTGTTTCTCAGGGTTACAGGTTCCACTTCCACAAACTTCCAAAACCAAAAGGTATGCCAGACCTGCCACAAAACCAATGGGCAGAGGCACAAAAACAGATTGCTGCTCTTATGGACATGGGAACTATTCAAAAAGTTCCACAGCAAGAACAGGGACAAGGATTTTACTCAAGACTTTTCTTAGTACCCAGAAAGGACAAAGCCTGGAGACCAGTACTGGACCTGTCAATCCTAAATAGTCTTCTGGATGTTCCAAAATTCAAAATGTTAACACTACAGCAACTTGGCTAGTCACTTTGGACCTCAAGGAGGCATACCTGCATGTCCCAAACAGACAATCTTGCAGAAGATACCTCAGATTCATAGCAGGCTCAATGCATTACCAATTCTTTGTACTGCCCTTTGGCTTATCTACTGCGCCCAGGGTCTTCACAAAATGCCTGGCACCAGTAATTGCATTTTGCAGACAAAAAGGAATTCAAATATATCCCTACTTGGACGAATGCCTTATTCAAGCAGAGAGCATGGACATTCTTCTAAAACATCTGGCATTTGTAAAAAGATTAATAATTTGCATAGGGTACACAGTAAACGAAAAGAAATCAAAACTCGTGCCCTCTCAAGAGATAATATTCCTGGGTGCAAGCTTAAATATAACTGCCCAGATGGCTTATCTCACGCCAGACAAACAAAGGCAACTGACTCATTACTTTCAAATGATGGCAACAAAAACCCAGCTCCCTGCAAGAAAAATTCTGCAGGCCCTGGGCTTCATGGCATCCTGCATTCTACTAATTCCATATGCAAAACTGCATATGAGGAAACTACAATGGTATCTAAAAAGTGTTTGGACTCAGCATTGTCACAGCCTGGAGACAATCATTACTTTAATTCCCTGCCTACAACAAGAGTTTCGATGGTGGTCCCAGGCCTGTCACCACAACAAGGGACAGCCTTTCACCTTGCCCACAGCCAGGCAGACTATAACAACGGATGCATCGGATTATGCCTGGGGGGCACATATGGCAGGAAAATGTATTCAGGGCACATGGCCCAAGTAACAAATGCATCTTCACATCAATCAAAAAGAGATGCTAGCTGTACAGAATGCCCTGACAGCTTTCAAGGACCTACTACATCCAGGATAACTATTAATAAAGACAGACAATACCACAGTTATGTGGTACATAAACAAGCAAGGGGGCACACATTCCTACCCCCTATGCAGGCAAGCCATGACTTTATGGAACACAGCATTGACCTATCAAGTACATCTGCAGGCACAATTCCTGCCAGGAACAAAGAATACACTGGCAGATGAACTAAGCAGAAATCTCAAGGATCCTCACGAATGGAAACTAAATCCACAAGTGTTCAGCATGATAACGAAGAAATGGGGATGCCCAGACATAGATCTTTTTGCCTCCCCTCACAATTACCAAATACAGAAATTTTGCACAAGAACTTATCACTCTCAAGCATGGAAAGTGGATGCTCTATCATTCAGCTGGAAAGGCCTGATAGTCTATGCCGTCCCTCCGATGCCTCTTCTTACCAAGGTGCTAATAAAAGTCAGACAAGAAAGGCAAAACATGATCCTGATTGCCCCAGACTGGCCACGCCAGCACTGGTACCCAATCCTAAAGAGTTTGTCTCAAGGCCCAGCTTGGCTTCTACCTCAAATTCTCATCTTCTGACACAACAAAACAATCAGATTCTGCAGTCAACTCAGAACCTTAAACCTGGCAGCATGGCAGATAATGTAGCCACTCAGACTGCACCTCTTTCTAAAGCTGTTATGGATGTCATTTTAGAAGCCAGGAGGGCCAGCACTAGGAAATCTTATGCAGAAAAATGGAAGAGACTCTATGCTTGGAACCAGGCATAAGGGCTCGAACCACTTTTCCCTAATATACCTCAGATTTTACAATACCTGACTGAGATGCTGGACAAAGGCTTATCTTTCTCATCTATTAAAATCCATGCCTCTGCCATTTCAGCTCATTACAATACGGAACCTCCTATTTTTTCACATCCTCTACTACGACAGTACCTCAGAGGGGCAAAAAATATAAGACCCCCAAGGAGAGCACCAGTACCTACTTGGGACCTCAATTTTGTTTTAGAAAAACTCACACTGCCTCCTTTTGAACCAGCCAGCACAGCTGATCTAAAATTCTTATCATGGAAAACTGCTCTACTCCTAGCAATAACTTCAGCAAGAAGAGTCTCAGAGTTACAAGCATTAATGGCTGTGGAACCTTTCCTTATTTTTCATCAGGACAGGGTTTCTCTTAGGACAAAACCAACATTCATGCCAAAAGTGGTTTCCAATGTGGCCTTAAACCAAACCATTCATTTACCTATGTTTTACCCAAAACCCCAGAATAAAGGGGAGAGACTTCTGCACGCTTTGGATATACACAGACAGCTACAATTCTACTTGGACAAAACAAAAGCTTTCAGAAAAACTGAGCAACTGTTTGTAGCCTATGCTGCAGGATCACAAGGAAAGCCTATTACAAAGCAGACAATCTTAAAATGGATAGGACACTGCATCCGCTTCTGTTATGCACAACATGGCAAATCAGTGCCTAAGGGCATTAGGCCTCATTCTACCAGAGCAGCAGCCACTTCAGCAGTTTTCCTCAGAGGAGTACCAGCCAAAGATATTTTAGAAGCTGCAACCTGGAGCTCAGTGCACACCTTCACCAAGCACTACCACTTACCTCTCTACTCTAAATCCAGAGCAGGCTTTGCCACTGCAGTTCTGCGGGGCCTGGTAGCCTCTCCAAATCCAATTTAGACCCAGCCGCCCAACCTCAGCTTTGGGATTCTACCCAAGTGTAATGACTGCAACAGTGCAACACGATGAAAATAGTATAGTTGTGTACCTACCATAAATGTAGATGTTCAAGTGTATTCACTGTTGCAGTCCAGCTTACCCACCCACCATCCCCCTTGTTTCATTGCTGGGACTTTTCTGTACTTCTCATCTCTATACAACCTATGGTTAAACTCAATAAACTAGGCATAAATCCCTACATCACAGGATGGGTTGCCAACTGGCTCACTGACAGAACCCACACTGTAAAAGTTGCAGACTCCAAATCTGACCTCAAACCAGTGACAAGTGGAGTACCACAGGGTTCCATCCTGGGACTGCTCCTGTTTAGTATTTACTTCTCTGAAGTACAGGCTAACACAGAAGGCCTCTGGCTAACGAAGTTCGCAGATGACTGCAAACTAGGAGCCATGGTCAAGTCCCCAAATGATGTGAACATCCTACAGAAGGGCCTCTCTGAGACAGATGCCTGGTGTCAGAGCCATGGCCTCAAGCTCAATGCCAAAAAGTGCAGTGTCATCCCCTTTGGTAAAAACTCTGTACCCATGAACTACCACATAGGCAGCAATCTACTTAACACCGAATGCGTGATAAGAAACCTTGGGACCCAGGTGGACAGTAGTCTCTCCTTTGATAGTCACATCGCCACAGTAGTCAGGAAGTCCTTCTACGTGGCACACCTCATCATAAAAGGGTTCTCATCCAGGAAAAAAGAGGTCATTGTTACCCTCTACTCATCACTCATTAGACCCATTATAGAGTACAACGCCCGTTTTGGAATGTACCTCACAAGACATCTGCAGCAGCTGGAAAGGCCACAGAAGTACCTCACAAAGAGGATTACTGGACTCAAACAAATGCCCTACACTGACCGCCTCAAAAAACTCCAACTTTACTCCGTAGCATATCACCTACTCAGAGGTGATCTCTGCCTAACATATAAAGCTATGTCAAACCCAGAGCTGTTGGACATGCTACACCTAAAGAAATCCCAATCCCTCCGAGCTACACGCTCTAGGGACCTAAACCTTGTCACCACAATAAACATGACATGCTGGAGGGATATAGTCCTATCCCAGAGACTTCCCATACTCTGGAACAGGCTACCCATCTATGTCAAGCAAAGTTCTTCATTGGCACTCTTCAAGAAAAATATTGATGAGTGGATGGGAAATAGGAAATACACCCCGGGGATCACTTCTGTGTCTCTGCTCGTCAGTGGCACAGGAAAATAACTTTCTTGGGTGGCGTAAGCCAGGGAACCTTGTTGGCTAGGCTTGTGTAGTCCCTTGGGCCGATAGCCTAGTACCTACCTATGAACCTATGAACCTATGTGGTGTATTTGCTTGTAGATGAAGGAAATGTTTATAGTAATATATGCATGTTTTTTGGCAAAATGTTATCTTTCCAGCCTTCCTATCTGGGGGCACCTGACATCTGGGGCAAGAAAAACTGAAGAAAATGGTTTTGGTTGCAATTTTTATACCCCTGGCGCACTGACGTCAGGGAAGAGGCGACAGCAACCAATGCCAGACCAAGACTTTGGAACTCGGGCCGACTGCGGGTTGCCTGCCAGCAGGATATCCCAAGTGTAATGACTGCAACAGTGAATACACTCGAACATCTACATTTATGGTAGGTACACAACTGTACTTTCTTCGACTCCCATGCACAAGTTTCAAGGTTTAATCTTGATCTCCAGCCAGTGCCTCTATAAAGTTTACATTTTCTCTCTGGATCTCTCTGAGGTTTCTCTCACCTCCCAAAAGTATGCGGAGTGTTTCCACCTCAAACTCACCAATGAATTGAGCTGTGGGCAGCAGTAGCACAGACTCTAGAGGGTACCCTACAGGGGAAAAGTTATATAGACCAACTGCTTCAGGCATCCACTGTGGTGCGCAACATCCTTAAGATAGGAGAACATAGATCAAAGACTGTGTGCCATGCAGGTCTAGCCAATTGATGGTGTAAAAATTGGCTCTAGGCGGTTTGGTCATGCTGACTAATGTTGCCAAATGGGCATATTAATTTTCCAGTGATAAGTGGGTTGATCACCTGGTCTACTTCACCCTAAGGCAGGGACACATGCTAATGGTGGGAGTAGTCTATGTGCCCCTATTGGCCAGTATGTACCTACTATAAAATCCTGGGTCAATGAGCTACTAGCTGGCTGGTGTCCAGTTACCCAGCTTGGGACCTGGGACAGCTCTGTTGAGCAAAACCTGGACATAAAATCAATCAACCTGCCAAACATGAACTAGAATTGCTACACTCAGTGCAGGGTCACTGACAGGATGCTGCTTGGAAGTGGATGTCATGATGGTAAGGAAGAGGCTAGACAACCTATGTATCCAGGACCCAAGATGGAAGGGCAGTGCAGCTAAAATAACTAGACATGGGGTCCAGAGTCTACTACACATAAGGAGGACAAACTAGGAATGGTGTGGGAATTGCAATGAGAGAGATGCTTCAGAAGAGAGGGATGTCATCAGAATTAGTGATAGACTCATGACAATAGAGTCCAGTGCGAGAAAAGAGCACTATGCATAATCACAGCCTATGTTCTGCAGCACGGTTGTGGCAGATAGAACAAGTGTACATTCAGGCATCAGTTGCATATCCTACTTGATAAAGCAGTAGAACATGAGATGAGGTTTCTAATGGGGGACCTAAATACACATATCATGACAGACACAACAGGATATGAGGACTACATGGGTCCATATGGGTGAGGCAACAGGAACAAAGAAGGACAAGCCATTCTATGCTTCTTTCTGGCAAATGGCTTCATGGTAGCCAACAGATGGTTCAGCAATAAAGACAGTCACAAGACCACAAACAAGAGTGGCCAACATGCATCTCAGGTAGACTTCATCCTTGTAAGGAAAGGGTGCTGTTGTAGAATCAGTGACTGCAAAGTCATCCCCCAGTGAAACAGTTGGTCCACGACTCAAACCACTAGTTACCACAATGAGCTGCAAGCAGTGGCCAGAGAAGGCTCTAAGGTCAACAAAAACTAGACTGAAGACCTAGAAGTTAACTGGAGAGAAAACACAAGAGTTCAAAGAATCACTCAGGGTTCTAGCATCTCAAGAGTAAGAAAAAATTGGTAGCATTAAAGAAGAATGTTAGCATCTCAAAATATGTGTGATGATTATAGAACAGACATGTGGCCAAGCCAGGTGTGGAAATAAGGTACATAAGGAAAGCTGGTGATGGAATGCAGCTCTCCAGGAAGTCATCAAAATAAAGAAGGACTACAGGAAAAAGTGAGAAATAGAAAAGACAGGCCAGGCTAAGAAGGAATACTGGTTGGCTAACAAAGAAGCTAAGAAAGCAGTTGCAATAGCATAGAACAAGGCATTAGATTCTGGAAAGTGACTCAGTAAATGCAAAAAAGAAAGTCTGTTGGGTTGCAAGGCAAAGACAGAAAGATAGAGGAAGATAGTCTTCAGACACCCTTCATAAGGGATTTCAGTAACAACCTGCTCAGCAGTCTACAGAGCATCAAAGGCAGATGGAAGGAATAATACCAGCGGCTTCTAAATGAAGGAAAACCCACAGAAGCTGTACTTTCCCAGACACAGTCTACAATGAAAGAAGAAGAGAAGCCCACCCTAGAAGAAGCAAGAACAACACTAAGGAAAATTATGTCAAGGAGAAGAGTTCTCAGCAGATATGATCAAGATTTTGGGAGAGTTAAGGGAGAAATAGATCCTAAAGGTACTCCTAGCAGTATGGAGAAGACGGTGTATCCCATATGTCTGGGGAATAAGTATACAATTGCCAGTGTGCAAGAACAAAGTCAGCATAAATAACTGAGGGCAGTATATTTATTTATTATTTATTTAACATTTGTTGACCAGGAAAGTCCAGCTAGGACAGAGCCTATTTTCAGTGGAGGCTCGGGGAGAAATGCTCAAGATGCATGTCTTTGGAATGACAGTAGTATAGAGGTATCAGACTCCTATCACAGTGGATGAAAGTTCTGGAGAGGGTGATTGATAAGTATGTGTAGTGGAAAGTAAGATAGGAGACAAAAACTTCAGATTTAAAACAGGATGCAGCACAACCCACGCCACCTGATGTTTGCAAAGAAGCTAGAGATGAAGAAAGAGTCCAAGTGGGCATTCCTAGACTTGAAGAAAGCAAATGACAGGGTCCAAAGAAAGCTGATTTGGGCAGTACTGTGGTGGTTCGAAGTCCTAGAAACATTGGCAGAATTAGTGCAAACTATGTACAAGGTCTCACTTACTTAGAGAAAGAAAGATAAGTGTTTTCATTTGTTTATCTTATTTTAAATTCATTTTAACAGTCTGTATCTGCTTTAGTTAAGTAATTTAAGCCTACATTACTTTAATTTAAGTGATTTTGATTCTAGTATTAAATTAATGATTTTTTTTTTCTTTTTTACTTTAATTAGTTTCCTGATTCTTCATCATGGCAGAAGAAGGGTTCCAGGCTCGTTGTTTTGTACTGAACTTTAAATACTAATTAGCAAGTCCACCCAAACATCCTAAAACTAAACTCCAAGCAGTTGTAGTTACTCCTGACCACAGAGTTATTCTTGTCAGTATCATGGACCAGCACTTCCCCACAGCCAACCTGATCGAGATGGGTATCTTAAGAAAATAAGAATTGTGTCATGCTATTGATCATCTATTACTCAATAACACAATGTGTGAGAGATGTACAGATTTATAATATACTTGGAGGCAAAAATCTCACACACATTAAACTCAGGCACTAAAATCGTCAGCAGTACACCACATTTGACATTCTCACCCTAGAGGACATTGGTGTCTGTGTAATGACGGATACATAGTTTTAAACAGTGGAGAGCACTCTGGCTATGCAGGGCTACAATGCCTGCTATACATTTAGACCAGCTAATGTGCAGGAGGGAAAAAGGTGGAGGTTTCTCAAACTACATTCAGAAGAGACTCACATCAAGGCTGGTAAAGCTGTATGATGCATTAGAACCTCTTTATGTGCAACTAAACAACAGAAAGGTCCCGTACCATATATTAGCTAGCTAAAGAACTCTTTTGATGACCTAACAAAGCCACAACTCCTATCTATAGGAAATGGAAGCACTCGGTATTAAATCCAATGTCTTTTTCCTAGGTAAGCTAAACTATCCAACTGTAGACTGGGAAACCTACATCACCACCAGTGCCAAGCATAGAGATTCATGGACCTTATCAATACAAATACCCTGGAACAATTAGCCAGAGTACCCACCAGGGGGAATAACATCTTAGATCTTGTCCTTAATAATATAGGAGCATTTTTTACCATTCCTTGCAAACTCAAGATACCTTCACCACTTGTTAAGTCTGACCTTATAGCAGTCTCCTTTGAAATAAAATTGAAAGCAGATATTCCTTCCACTCATGGTATCTTTAGAAGTTTCTTTAAGACAAACTTCAAATCCCCACCAAACCCATTTAACTCTACTGAGTATGCAGAAACATACGCCACCACATTATACTGGTATCTAAACAGCTATACCCAGTAGAAACAAGTGCAGGGCAAACCACAGAAACAAATTCACATGGTGGAACCATAATATCAAAAAACTTTATAGTAAAAGGAAAAGAACTTTGGCCAAAAGTTAGCATATAATTTCCAGAATGTTAGAGCCATTGTCACTGAAGTAGACAACTGAGAAGCTTAAAAAAATCCACCAAAGATAAATTTGAGGACAAATAGCCAAAATCACAAGACATTTTTAATTGGTTCATAATCTCAAAAGCATAATGCAGCAATGCACTGAGCTGATTGTGAACAATGTTACATTAACTGAGGCTGAAGATACAGTGAACCTACTGACCAATAAATTTGGTTCTAACTTCTCTCCCCTTCATCTGTCCCTCAAGATATACCTGAAACTGGCTCACCTCCTGCTATCACACACGACTAAGTCCTAAAATTGCTATCAAAAGCTAAAAATACTGCATCAGTGGGTCTTGAAAATATCCCTGGGTGCATCTTAAATAGCATGAAGCACGATTTAGACATAACCCCAGCAACACTGTTCAATCTCAGCCTCCATACAGGTTTTGTACCAAGTGAATGGAGAACAGCTACAGTTGTTCAACTACATAAGGCAGGACCTTTCACAGTCTCAGACAATTAAAGACCCATAAGTCTAACCAGCTTCATATGCAAAGCCATGAAAAGACTTGTCATGGACCTATACAATCAGGACATAGGGAACGTCTAAATACTGGACCCATATCAGTTTTGATTCATCATGGACAGGTCATGCTTACTCAACCTAGTGGACATTTTTGAAAAAGTCACCAAAACAATGGTTGAAGATAAAATGGCACACAGCTGATACCTTGACCTGGCCAAAGCTTTTGACACAGTTCACCACTCAGGCATAGTGGAAAAGCTAAATAAGCTGGAAATAAACCCCCATGTCACCCACTGGATTGATATTTGTCTTACAGATAGGACACAAGAAATTAAAATAGTGGAAATTACCTCCAGAAAGAGACTTGTCACCAGTGGAGTTCCCCGGAGTTCTCTACTGTGACCACTCCTGTTAGGTATCTACTTTTCTGAAATAAAGGCCAATACCAAAAGGCTCTGGCTTACTAAATTTGCAGATGATGGCAGCAGTCATTTAATCCTCAGATGACTTACCCATCCTGCAGCAAGGTTTGTCCCAAATAACTGACGCCAAAATCATGGACTGAAACCAAAAGTCAAAAAAGTGCATTATTGTATCCTTTGCGAAGTCATCTATCCCAGGGAACTACCAAATTAACAATACGCCCCCAAGAGTTAACGCAGTTGTTTGGGATGTGAGAACTTATGTGGACAGTGAACTAACTATTGACCAACATGTGTCTATTGTTGTAATAAAGCCCTTCTTTATTATACATCTTATAAACAAAGACACTGTTCCTAGATCTAGGGATGTCATTGTCTCCCTTTCTCAGATCTCATTAGGACATTCATTAAATATAATGCCCCCTTTGGCATGTATCTGTCCAGGTACATGCAACAACTGCAATCCCCACAGAGAAGACTTACTAAAAGGATACAAGGCCTAAACCGCTTGTCCTGCATGGACCAGCTCATAGCCCGGTCACTATACTCAGTGTGCTACAGACTGCTAAGAGTTGACCTCTGTCTGGCATAACAAGACAACCTCCAATCCAACACTGATGGATTTACTGCACATCAGCAAGTCTAATGGCATTAGAAATGCTGAGTCGAGGGATCTAAACCTCTTCTGCATCATCATCAAAATGGTTTGGAGGGGTAGGTGTATGTCACAGAGGAAACCTCTGCTCTGGAACAGACTCCCCATCCAAACTGACCAAAGTTTATCCCTGTCCATATTTAAGTACTAGTTGGATCCATGGATGTGAAACAGAAAATGTACCCCAGGATTGTCCCCTGTATAACTAATGGAGAGAGGCAGCTTCTATATGCTTTATCCTGTGCATTGGTCCATCTCAAATTATCTATGTTATGATTGCAGTTATTATCATTTTTGGTAATATACTGTATAATTAGTGACCATGGGATGACTAAGGACAATCTGTAACCAAATGGGATCGGTTAATTTGAGCACAAAAAGGGAAACTGACTAGCCTTAAAGTCGCCTGGAAGGTCAGCTAGCCTAGTACTCACCTATGGACTTATAGCTCAATGGCTCAAGTATAAACAGTGTTCAATCTCACAGAGGGGTTTTCACAGTGGAAGTGGGTGTGCATCAGGGCTCAGCTCTATGCCCTGTGCTGTAAATACTGGTGATGGTCTAAATCAGCAAACAGGTTGAAGCGGACAGATCAACAAAGTTGCTGTATGCAGATGACGTGGCATTACAGGCAGACTCTGAGAAGTAACTTCAGGAAAGGATAGGGTTTTGGAATGAAAACTGAAGGCATGCAGGATGAAACTGAGTACACAATTGTAATGGCAACAAAAGTGGGAAATCAAAAGAAGCTGAGAACTGAAGTAGAAGGGGAAACAAGTGGGACAGATTAGTAGCTTGAATTATCTGGGAGGGGTGTTTGAGGAGTAGAGAAGATTAAATGAGGATGTCAAAACCAGAATTAGAGGAGCTGCAGTCAACTTCCACAGAGTGTTGTCAGTAGTGTATGGCAGAAGAATGCCAAAAAAACTGAAAAGTAAGGTGTACAAAACAGTGGTGCAGTCAGTACTACTATATAGTACAGAAACCTGGGTAGTAAAGGCAGTTGAGAAAACTAGAGGTGATGGAGAAGCAATGTCTCAGATGGGTGGGAGGATGCACACTATAGGACAGACAAAGACATTAGGACATCAGAGCAGAAGCCAAAGTAGCTCTAATTGCAGAGAAGGTCAAAGAGGACAGGTTATTGTGCTTTGGGCAAATGTTCAGAAAAGCTGAAAAAATTTAGTAAAGAAGATTTGGAGCAGACAGGAAGATGACAAGAGGAAACAAGATTGTCTAGCAAAGAGATGGATGCATCGTGTCTCAGAGAAAAAGAGCAACAATTAGGCATGACTATCGAAGAGGGTAAGAGATCAGGAAGTCTTCCAACTAGATCAGGGTCTTCCAAGATTTGATCTATCTGTGGGGTTACACCAGGCACAGGATTTGATTCTCACCTTTGAAAGGGAAATTGGCTAGGCTTAAAATTACCCACAAGGGCAGCAAGACTACTAACTACTTATGAACCTATGACCCTATAAGAGTGGCATTAAATCGAGACAGATGCCGACAGTTGACATGACATGCTGACACCATATAGAAAATGAGAAAAAGTGGATTGATAGTGGCGATGATGAGTTGTCATACAAAGAGCAGAATATAGTGGCATGCAGAGATAACTTTTGGGACAGCCTCATGTGGACAAACAAATGATGCAGGAATTGCTAAGGAGAGGTAAGCTTGAAACTAAATTATGAAATGGTTAATAATGGCAGCCCAAGATAGTGGGTTATGTAACACTGGTTTACAAAGTCTACAGAAAAACTGAGAGAAATAGTCAAATGTAGGTTTTGTAAAACAGAACTAGAAACAGTTGCACATCTCAGTGCCATGTGTGAGATACTCATGACTGATGATCAGTACACTGTAAGGCACAGTAATGTGGCAAAGCCGTTGCACTGGGGATTGTGCCACCACTAGAATATAGACTGAGCTGAGAAGCACTGGAAACATAAACCACAAAGCATTATCAATAATGATGAAGATTATATCACATGAGATCACCCATTACAAACTGTTCAGAAAACAGATATAAGAAAACTGGGTTCCATACACTAGATCGAATTTTCACTAATTCAAAATAGTGCATGAATGGTCGCTGCAGCAAAAGTGCCCTTAATCAAAGTGCACTTACGCGAAGTTCAGTACAACGAACAGTTGTTGTACTGAACTTCCGTGCAGTACTCACGGACCTTAGGGTTAGGGCATGGGTCATAGTAAGGGGATAGCCCATTCCATGACCCATGCCCTAACCCTAAGGTTCGTGATGACTGCAGCGCAGTGAAGGACATAGCAATGTCCTCCACTATGGTGTGATAGTCACAAACCTTAGGGTTAGGGCATGGGTTAGGGTAAGGGGATAGCTTTACTAACTATCCCCGTACCCTAACCAGTGCTCTAACCCTAAGGTCCGTGACAATCGCACCATAGTGGAGGACATAACTTGTTTTTTTATGTCCTCCACTGTGCTGTGGTGTTTTTGGTGAAGTGCACTTATGCAAAAGTTCACTTTCATTAAAGTGAACTTTTGCAGAAGTGCGGCTTCCTATTACAAGTTCGAGGTAGTGAACTTTCGTTCTTGTAATAGGAATCCAAGAAAACCACATATAGTAGTCCAAGAAAAAATACAAAGGTAGCATTGATGATTAAAATTGCTATAACCAGCCACTACATTACATTGTCTTACATATGAAGATACACAAAATTATAAAATTCTAGGATTTGCAATCAGAAATAAAGGCAAGGTAGAAGAGTGATACCCAGTCAGGTTCAATAGTAGTAGGAGCAACAAGAGTAAGAAAAAAGAATTCACAATCGTACTTACATAATCTACCATTACATGCACCTATGTATGAACTACTAAAGGAGGCAAGTCTGTTACATTGCAGAGGATGAGAAGAGCACTCTGGCTAACATCACAGACATAAACAATACCAATGTCATGAACTCTAATTGTACACCGACTTAGAAACAGGGTCTCTTCCTGTCATGGTATTAAATCACAAAATACTTGGAGAAATTAAACCAAGAGCAGAACATTGCATTATTATTATTATTTATTTTTTATTTACCGTAGTTGTATTTGGTAATTGAAGTAAAACACTTATCTACAGAGACCTATTACACACTAGCCAGGAAGCACTGTGTGATTAAATGACTTTTTCAGAGCCATTCACTAGGCATACTGAGATTAAAAGAATCAAACCCTAGGCAACAGAAAGCAGCGTTAACAGTTCATAGACTTACTCATTAACAGCATGAAGCCTTAAGCCTCTGTGTTATCTGCCACGTTTGCCCATTTGACGGCATATAGGAAGGTTTATCCTACTGAAGATAAGAGCTGTCACCATGGTTTCAATGTTTCCATGGCTGCAACTGGTCTGGAATTAATTCTGCTACAGACTTTGGATCACCAGTTATATATCTCTTTGTTGGATTATATGAAAGCAGTACTTAAAATGTTTTAATAGAGGAAGAGGGCATCTGAATCTGTTAGGAGCATATTGGAAGGAACCAAGTTTCAGGGCACAAGGAAAAAAGAGTGGGGGAGGGTTTGAAGTAAGGCTAAGACAGGTACAATTATCTGGTATAGGAATGTAACAGAAAGGATGCGGTCATAACAAGACAGAAAGACTCAGGGCTGTGTAGGGATGAGATTATTATGTAATTATGTAATTTAGATATAAATACAATGTAGATGGTGTGAGACTTTAAGAGAATGGATTACATTGTCCAAGAGAAGATGTTTAGAGGTGAATTGGGAGAATATAAACAAATCAAGGGAGTAAGCAATCTTTGGAAATGTATCAGGAATGGAGTACTTAGGGTTATGACAAAAAGAAGAGGTTAGTGTGGCTGTGCAGGGAGTAAAGGTAGCAGTTCCAACAAAATATAGGGAATGTAAAAGGTGGAGGGGAGGAGGAGAAGAAGAGGTAGAAGAGGTACATTAGAAGGAGGCCAGAAAAAGAGTGACAATGATATCAAGGGCAGTAAGGGTGCATATTTTATGGAGTTAGCAACAGGGGTCATCAAAGGGAACAAAGCATTGTCTAGATATGTACAGAAAGGAAGAAGGAAGGGACAGACTGGGCCAATCTCAGAAAATATGGGAGGGTGATACTAGAGTGAACAAGGACAACAATGATCCCTAGGTTTGTCATGGCACAGATTTATTTGGATTTGGCAAAAAGAATTTGGAAACAGAATTAAGGATATATATATATATATATATATATATATATATATATATATATATATATATACACACACACATATATATATATATATATATATATATATATATATATATATATATATATATATATATCTATATATATATACATATATATATCTATATATATATATATATATATATATACATATATATATATATTTATATATGTATATATATCTATATGAATAAAGATGAAGGAAGGAATAGACCTGGGCAGACATGGCAAAAACATAAGAGGGTGATGACAGAAGATTGGGAAGAAGCAGCAATGCTAAATGAAGACTTTTGTTGATACGCAAAAGAAGGCAAGGAAAGGGTACCATATTGGAATGGAGCCAGAACAATATGGGGAGAGCAGTAGCCAGACACCAAAATAGAGGTAGAGGAGGTGAAAAGGGAACTGGCTGCTTATAATGAAAATAAAGTACAAAAATAAGATGAGTAACTACCACAGTTCTCAAGAAACTGCCCCATGTGCTGGAAGATCCTAAGGTGATGATGTTGACGAAATTCCTGATATGCACAGACATACCTGAGGACTGGAAGATAGCAAATATGTTAATTAGAGAGCAGGAAACTACAGGGCACTGTATGATGACTATATTATCTGCAGAGCCAGGAAAAACTGTGGATAGAATCCCAGTATGCAGAGTAGGAGCTTTTCTAGAGGCCCAAAAATTCCACGACAGAAACCAGAATGGGATCATAGCAAGAAGGAACTCCCAGTCAACCTTACCCAGATGAACATGACGTGGGAATCCTTACACTCATGATCATGATATGGGAGTACTTACCCAGATAAACATGACTTGGGAATCCTTACTCAGATAAACATGACACAGAAATAGGAGTAGACTTGGTCTCATGTGGTTTGCTGATAGAAAAACTGGAAGGAGTTAGGATAAGTCAGAAACTGACAGCCACTTGGTAATAAATGTTTTATGTGATTGTGAACATGCATGTCAAAATCAGCAGCAATCTCTTCAGAACTGGTGCACTGGAGAGTGGTAGGGCTGAAGAGGTGGCTGGGGTTGTTTGAGGTGTGTGACAGGTGCCAATTTGGGCTGTTATTATTTATCTCTTACTGATATAGATAGTAATTCCTTTTGCTGTTTTCTGTGGAAGACATTATTTTATTTACAAATTCCTTAATCTTATGAGCCCTGCTGTATATCTGGAGTAATGATAGCTGGACCAAAGGTGATCCTTGCTTGACGTCACAGCCTTGATCTAAGAATCAGCCTTGACATCTGCTGAGGTAACAACAATGGATACACTAGTCAGAATCCTATCTAATCTGCTCACGTTTAGCATTTCCAGTGTTTGATCTGCTCTAGTTGTAGTATTAATCTGCTGAGAGTGTCTATACTAGTGACTTGGAGGGCAGATACAATTATTAAATGAGTGTTTCTATGCAACTTTTCACTCTCCCAAGATAACCAGCTTTGTGTTACATCACCTGCTAGCCAGTAAAGTGTATTTTTCCCCCAAGCTCTGCATTACAAGTAAACAGAAAGTAAATGGAAGTGTCTGCCAAGGCGTGTACCATTGTGCATATTTTAACATTGCAACACGTTAGGAATGCTTCTGCTTTATACATGGTAAAACCATTGTACTTACAGTGCAGATATGATTAAAGTACTTCATTTTTGTATTTACTAAGTGCTGTTCATAAACACCTGTCCTTTACTATCCATGTCGCCCTCCTTTGGTTAACCTACTTCTTCCATTCGGGGCAAGTCTATACCATTCCTTGTCTTCACTTTTCCTTACATTAAGTTTACAGTAAGTTTAATACCAGTGACATTGTTTTTTTCATTGGTTGGCTAAGGTACTCATTCTGTCTTCCATAATGCAGATGTAGCCAAACATGCACCATGTAATCTTGGTATGCAGTATTTATAACATTTTTTTTTTCTGAAAAGAGATAGAGAGCAATTGCCTGGAGCTCTGTGACATGTTAAAACAGAATGCAAGAAAATCTTTTAATTTGATAAAATAAAACACCTGTTTTTCTTACTTAAATAATGTACATAATTTTCTCACATGCAATCCATTAAGCATAGTATTAAATTGTGTGAATTCAGTACCATGATTACAATGCATTGAAATAATATCACTAGTTGTAATCTGCTTTTGATGTGCTGTATGTATAGCAATCTTGGTGGAGATCACACGCTTAGTGTTCAAGGCATAAAATTGCAAGGAACTCAAGTAATCCTGCCTAAGCCTATGCTTTCAAGAGCTTGAAGGTGTTACACTTGTGGTGGAGGGGCATACTATGTTCTGGAAGGTGATGCATGGTTCCAGAAACTGTGGCCATACCTCTGCTCCTTCTGACATATTGTTTTCAACTGACATCCATACTTTTTAAATTTATTTTTGTCTACCAACTCCAACTTTTATCGTCTACTTTGTCTTTGTGCCCTTCTCAAGCTGTACAACAACACAGAGATGAGATAGGCATGTCCTGTTATACTACTATCTTTATGATTAAGGAAGCTTTTCCATTTAGGCTTACCCTGATCCTTATCCACATGTACAACATGCAGTTATGTCATGGTTGTCTGTTTACATGTGCAACAACACTCATGCCCCATTATGAATGACATACATGCATGTACTTATTTTATTTTATTTCTCAGCTTAAGGTAGAACCTTCAGCTTCCATCCTAGCCAAGGCCGTAGTGCAGTAGGTTACTATCCTCTTGTACCTTATCATTGCCCTGACACCTTCCACTGGAGATCTGCTACATGAAGTTATTTTCATTTTTATAATCAGCTTATTTAATATGTGGGGCTGACTTGCTGGGGTCATCTATTACTGAATTCTGCATCTCTTCATTGCCCATTTCTTTTAGAGGCCAACTAAGCTGAAGCAAATACAAGGTGTAGTCTTTTAAGCGGTGGGTCCATTCTCTGGGAGGGAGGGCTCTTGGCAGTTGGGCTTGATTTGTCCTGTAAGCTGGTTTAAGAGTAAGAGTGAGAACAGCCATAAAACTGCAGACATCTGGTAAACACGCTGACTTTGTGTTGACCTTAACGCCTTTTCAGACATGAAAATGATACACAGCTGTTGAAAGTGTAAAGGATTCATATCAGATTGTATTGGCTTGAAAAATCTTTCATAGCAACCAACTATCTAAAATAAAATATGTTCTATAAGAAAGATTGTTTATTGAAAGAGAACCGTTATACATTATAACACATAAACAGACTTACTAACAATAAGTATGTTTGTTTAAACAAGTCTTAACTAAAAGATTGTGCAATAAAATTCTATGTTTGTTTATTCAAAACCTGCACACATTTTCATTCCAAGCAGTTTATTTCTGTAATAAGTCTACAATATTTTACGTTCAACACAGTGTCAAAAATTCAAAATTCATCTATTTGCTTCTTATTGTACATACAATTAAGGTTCTTCTGTTAGGATGGTTAGCAGCTTGTAGACGTTGTTGTTCTGTCTGGACAGTTAGTAGACTGACAGCTTTGGGTGCTTCTAGTTAAGCTGTTAAAAGAATCTGCATCACTGAGTTTGCAGCCAGTGCTGTTACTAAAGGAACAGGACACTTTATGTGTTAATGTAGTTCAGGTTTGCTAAAGCTACTATATCTTGATAGGTACATCTTTCTTACCCATTAGCAGTTTGTCCTTCTTTGAAAAGATAAACATTTAAAGCTTACTGCTATTCTTCCTTTTAGTGAACACTGACCCATATTGACCACCTGAGCTACTGGCCTAGAAAAGTTATCCTACAAGTGTGGCTTAGGCCCTGTTACAAAACATTTACTTACTGCTTGGGAGATTCTATCACTGAGTCCAGTTGGAACACTGTCTTGAGGCTGGCTAGCTAAACAAAAATGCCTTTAGATTGCCTTTTTCTGTATTGGTGTCTGGCCTCACTCTGCTCAGCCATGCTTTGGACAGCTTTGCTTCTCACCCTACCTCCATTCCCACTCATCCCATATCATTACATTTACATACTCATAGCCCCCCCCCCCAACTAATATCCATTACTGTCCATCATCCATCAACAGTAAACTCAGCCAGTGTCAACAAACAGTAACATTTATTAGACTTGACTAGCCCTGAACTACATCTTGTAATGTCCCACCACTCAGTCGTATCTTCCACTCCAAAACCATGGTCCCCGATCTTATACTAATTTCATTAGTAATCCTAATGTCAGATCTTATTACTTTCCACCACAAAACATCATTACAAAAAAAACTCAGTTGTCCCTACCGACTTGCTGCTCACTATAGTTCTATATCCCTACCATTGTATAACTGCAAAATAACTAACTTCAAAAAATGACATGCAAAATTACAAAATAATAATTATAAAGACATCAGACTTAGATTTTTTTCTTCCCCTTCTCATATTTCCATAAAAAAGAGTGTGTATTTGCACACAAAACAAAATACACACAGCCTACCCTCAGACACTTGTTATACTTTATTCCTATATCTCTGTGGAGATATACACCTAAACCCCAGGCCACTCGATTATCACATCCCTCTGTCACAAAATAATTCTAAACCAGTCATCTCAGCCACTATACCTTAGGTTTCAACCTCTTTTATTTTAATATTTATAGTGTCTCCAGTAAACTGTAAGCATGGGTCTCCTCTTATAAACCAAATATTTTATCCCTTACCAAAACCTAGTTAAAACCTCTCATTAAAGACACAGACTTTCTTCCACAGGGCTACAATATTATCAGGTCTGATAGATTAAGCAACAGAGGTGGCACAGTAACTATTATTTGTGCTAACATTTTAGAGCTCTATATCTACCTTTGTACAGTGCCCAAATTTGAAAAAGTTGAAATTTGGTTTACCTCACTAAAGCTTAACACAAAGAAACTCTTGTCTGTAATTGCAATCTACATCTCACTAAATACCTATTCCGCCATAACTAAAGATAAACTATCATAGACCACAAATAATATTACCAAATAAACTATCTTACTCAATGATTTTAATAGTAATTGGAATGCTAAAAATGAAGGCTTTAACACCATCTGTCTATATAACTTTACTCAACTGATCAATTCTCCCACCAAATTCAATAAAAACACTGATAAGAATACAGTCCTTGATTGGATATTAAACAATGCTCCTGACAAAATCACAGCTACAGGCTCACTTCCAGACTTTCTAAATGATTATAATCCTGCATGTGCCATCCGACAGTGCACCAAAAGCTCTAAAATATCTAATACAACCTAATTCAAAACATCACAAATTTCATTTTACCCTGTTTTACCTCTACAGTTAGGCAAACTTACTGGGCTTCCCATAAAAACCTTTTCTCTAGGTTAAGCAGTTGAGAATTGTAACTTTTACTTTCATCAGTTCTTAACACTCAGGCTCCATTTAGAAAAATGTGACAGATCTAATCCATCCCCACTGCTTACTAGGAACATCAAAACAGGTAATGGAAAAAGAGATACGTCATGGAAACAATCGTATAAAGTCAAAATCTCCTACCAGATGTAGACAGCTAAGACATATCACCAAGAAACAATTGACAAAGAGTATTTACTCAGCTCCAGTCATAAACAAACTCCTGAAAACTAGAAAAGCTAACCAGCTAATCCAAATGCAACAAAACCAAACTACCACTTAACACTTCAACTCTCGAGTCATCCAAGTAACACCTGAAGCACTTGAGAAACTAACAGAAGATCCATAAGATACCCTTCAGTTCATTCAGCTTAGTAGCTCAACTATTTCTCTTTAATCAGTCCCAAATAAAATAATACAAAACCTGCTACCAGAGCTGAAACCTGCAACATTAGCAGCCAACCAAGTACCTGCTGAATACTTAAATTCTGCCACAGATGCCATAGCATACCCCATATTGATATTAATCAACATGGCATATTAGAATCATAAGTACCCAAACTATGGGAAAACAATGTATATTATCCCACTGCATTAAGGAGGGAAATCAGTGGAATTATCCAACTATCGAACAATAGCTATAATCTATCTTTTCCTTGTCAAAAATCCTTGAAAGATGCATACATTCCCAACTGCTAAAGTATCACCTAGATAATGGCCTACTCTCTCCCACACAACATGGCTTTCACCCTTCGCGTTGCTCCACTACAAGACTTTACTCCTTCCCTCAACACAATAAATCAACTTAAGGACGAAGGTAAACTAGTCTGTTCATATTCCTGGATCTATCAAAAAAATTTGATACAGTCTCTCACACTAAAATAATGCAACCACTAGTCTCCCTCAGTCTTTCCATCTGTACTCTAACATGGTTTAAAAGTACCTCTTAGGGCACAGTTTACCAAATTGAAAACATGCTGCTCATCCTACCTACCCATAACCACTAGTGTCCCTCAGGGCTCAATCCTCGGTTCCTTCCTTTTCAGTAGTTTTATACACAACCTCCATACTGTTGTGGGACATGGCTCCCTTATTCAGCATGTAGATGACTCCATTCTAATTTACTCATCTCCAATCATGGCTTCACTAAAAACTATTACACACCAATCCTAGTCCTCTCTAAATTTTTTTCTGAACCAATTTAATCTTCTGCTGAACCCAAACAAAACAAAATTTCTACTTTTCTTCCCAGAACAATACTTCTTTCGGCTTTTCCCGGTTAGGGGTCACCACAGCAGATCACCTGTCTGCTCATGATTGGCAGTGGAGTTTTACAGTGTTGACTTGCCAGCCTGACACCCAACCTTCCACAGAAGGCACATACATGCACACACTCACACCTAGGTCCAATTTACAGTGTCCAATCCACCTACAGCATGTCTTTGGGATGTGGGAGGAAACCGGAGCACCCGGAGGAAACCCACGTGACCACAGGGAGGGCATACAGACTCCACACAGAAGGCACCCCAGCCAAGGATCGAATCGGAGAACCTCTTGCTATGAGGCAGCAATGCTAACCGCTGCACCACCATTGCTGCCCAACAATACTATGATCACAAAAATACCTTTACAATATTATACACAGAAAACATTAGATCTGAGGTTGTCACACATTAAATTACAGAGGATCACCATAGATAATAATCTAAAAGTTCATCCACACATCCAAAATCTTATCTAAAAGAGACATATAAACTAGGTGTCCTCAACAAGTATCTCCCTACCTCATCATGCAATCTAAAAAGACCACTGCCCTCTCATATCTAATGCCATCTCTATTCTATGCCTCTCCTCTGTTCACAAATGTCAACTTCTCCCTATTAACAAAACTAGAACAGTGCTATAGGAAGTTACTAGTCTAGGCTACTGGCCCTGAGCCCTTACAAGCCTAGCCAAGAATTTAGCCCATGTTCAAACAAGTCAGCACCCTATGCCACCATATAGCAGGGACACAAGGAGAATCCCAAGGGTGTATTTTCTGTTCCCCATCCAGTTATCCGGGTTGCACTTAAAAAGGGTTAAAAAGGTACTCTGCTTGACTATAATAAATAAAACCCATCATTGCATAGCACTAAGTGAACTAAACTAGCTGGATTTCTCCAACTATCAAAAAACAATCAACTTAAACTGGACAAAAGCTTACTTTATTGCTCAAACAAATATCTAGAACTGAATACAGTAATGCCATGGTACACTCCATCTACATCTCTGTGGTCTAAATTTACATATCTTGCCCCAGTTCATAGACCAAACAGTAAACATGGTGAAGCAGTGTATTCCTCATATGTATCCAAATGCTGGAATACTCTCCCACAAGACCTAAGACAAATCATTAATTCAAAGTAAAAGCAAACCATAGGACCCATGTCTTGGACTCCAAACTATGCCCCTGCTACTTTTCTCCTGGCTAAAAATTGCTATGACTCTATCCATCTGTCCTCTTTCTGTAGAGTCCTTTTGGTCATCTTGCACAATCTAAGCTGTTAGGATTTTAGAAAACCAAATAGCTTAGCCACACCAAGGAATTCTTACCAAACAATCTGATGTCTAGTAGTAATGTCCTACAAATATTCTATTTTACCTGTCTACTACTTAATAGAATTCTTAACAACATCATAGCTACTTATAGTAAAAATGAAATGTAACTTTCTGGAATATAATGATGTCTAGGATCTAGCTCTTTCCTGTTTTTTTTTTCTTTTTGCTATTTATTACATCTTGTATGTGATATTTAACATTTGCCATTTTGCATTTTATTTTATTGTGTTGCATGGCTTCTTGTATGATTCGTTAACTGTGGGGTTTTTCTCCCCAAGGATCCACTGAAAAGAGGCCTGCCATGGCCCAGTCAAACCTTATTGGTAAACAAATGCTATTAAATAAATAAATGTGACTAGGGTGGGCATGGAACTGGCATACAAGGGTACCAAATCCCCCTCGACTATCATGTGCTTCAATAAGCCCCTGCCCAACATACCGTTCAGCAATTGCCACTTATTTTGGCCTCCATTCTCTAATAGAAATTGAACTGTATCTTTCTCCAGAATACCCCCCTCCTGCTCTCATTGCAAGGTGTAAGCAGACCTTTGTCCCTGGTTTATTGGAAATGTTGCATATCGGTAAGTCAAATGGTACATGGGTTACTTACTTTAAAGGCCTTAACCTGGTATGTGACATTAATAGGACCTGCTGGAGGGACAAATTTGTCTCCCAGAGGTTACAGATTGGAATAGACTGCCACTTCATGTCAAGCAGAGCATTTCCTTGTTTCTCTTCAAATACATTCTGGACGATTAACCCCAGGGGTTCCACCTGTGTCCCTCTTGGAAAGGGGCAATAGGTGCTGACCGTGGAAATAAAGGTAAAACTTAGCTAGGATTGGAAGGGCCATGTGATGCCCCTGCACTGGCCCAGTAATCAAGAATCCTCAAATCTCACCACTAACACCAGTGAGGGATGTGCACATTGGAAGGGTGACAGGTATACACACAGTAAAGTTCAATTTCCCTTAAGAACACACAGAGATCACAGTCTGGGGCTAGTTCTTCCCAGTGTCTCCAGATCCCCAATAAGACTTCCCACTGCACAGCTATAGGGTTAAGATCTCAGCTAAGTGGTCAAGACAAAACCTCCAGCACCCTCTCTGTCCAACCAGTGCTTTGTGTCCCTCCCCAAGTAGCTGACACACACACACACACACACACACACACACACACACACACACACACACACACACACACATTTTGAGATTTGATTTATATTTGATTTGTATACAAACACACAGACACTCCTGGGGAAGGCTGGAACAGTTTCTATAGCTATGCCCCCTTCTTCCAGGACTATAAGGTAGTAAACACTGGCACCAACATGCTCTTTAGCAGCTACTGTAAGGCCCTCCCCAAAGGGTGACAAATTCTACTGTGCAATGTTACTGTTATCCAATTGATAAATGTGACCAAGACTAAGGCTGTTCAAGAGTGGACGATACAGTGTCACCAAATACGTATGCAAGTACCCTAAGAACTTAACTATTTCTAAACAAACCAGCCACAATTAAAAGGTTAAATGTATTTAATAATAAATAATAAAAGCACAAAACTATACTCGGTAATTCAACACAGTGACAACAGAGTTCAGAATCACAGGAATTTTTTTTAAAACAACATTGCAGGACAGCCTCACATAAATACAGAAAACATCTAAACTAATCTTATTAAGTCCTTATCTGTCTCTAAGAGAAATCACTGTAATCTCAGTCTTATTTACAGAACAACATGCAGGCAGAAGTGCTAGGTGAATGTTTCTAGGTCCAAAGGCAAATACAAAATGCACATACTCACTCTTTGAGATAGTTATTAAATTACTATCAAATATTTCTGCTGGGTTATCTCAGACTACATCATACTTGTCACCTCTGCCTTTAGTTCCCAGGCTAACACATACTTAAAATATAACACCTCTGCGTTAAAAATACTTATCTGTCAGAAGTTTCACCTAGAACTGGAAGTTGTAAAACTGTTAAACACTTTTACCTTGGAAACCTGTAATTATTTCTGTTTCCAGACAATAGAAAGAATTTCTAGCTGCAGACATTCTATCTCCTAGCTGATATAACCACCATCTTAAACAATTCAATTTATTTTCTTATAGTTTTGCTCTTTTCCAGTAGGGTGCACTGTGGTTACATGTTTGAAGCATAGCACATAACATACTGTTTTCTTACATTTTTAAGACAAGCCTATGGATCATATTAATATTTACAAATGACATAGAATTAATTACAAAATTCTAGCTAGCTGGGCTGCTAGGCTCATAATTCTCCCCCCACAAGAACTCAAGCTAGTTTTTCAGGTGACCCTTGAGAAACATTGCTTGAGAGAGTTGAGCCTATCTGGGAATACCTTACCCCATTCCCTGTCTTGAGAGCCCATCTGCACTGACATTGCTAACCCCACTGCAATGTTGTACTGTCATATCATATGCTTTCTACCCTAGGCAATACCTTAGTAACTTGACCTTTTGCTGGCTGCTCGATGTAGCCATGTTAGGGGATTGTGGTCTGTAACTATAGTGAATTTTCTTCCATACAGATAAGGCTGAATTTTCTGCAGTGCCCACACTATGGCTAGACATTTCTTTTCTACAGCTGCATAGCATTCCTCCCTGGGTTGAAGCCTATGACTAAGATAAACCAGTGGGTGCTCTTCTCCTCTGAAGAAATCTGGCTAAGTACAGCCCCCACCCCATGGTTTGAAGCATCCACCAACACAACAAATTACTTGTTGTAATCTGGACTGACTAATGCAGGGGCTCCTCCCAAAGCTTCTATAAGCTTCCAGAATGCCTGCTCACATGGTAAGGTCCACACTACCTTATCTGGCCTGTTTTTCCTTGTCAGGTCTGTGAGGGGAGCAGCTATGGATGTTCATTGTGTTTCACTGTTGCAGTCATTACACTTGGGTTATCCTGCTGGCAGGCTACCTGCAGTCGGCCTAAATTCCAAAGTCCTGGTCCAGCATCGGTTGCTGTCACCTCTTCCCTGACGTCAGTGCACCAGGGGTATAAAAGATGCAGCCAACGCCATTTTCTTCAGTCTTTCCTGCCGCACGGTGCCCGAAGCAAAAGCAGTTCGCAAGTGCCGGTCGGCCGACTCTTGAGATTTTCAGAATCGAATTTCAGATCCGAAGTCTCCATTAAAGCTAAGTACCCCATTGGGGACACTTTTTTCTTGCTCCAGACCGATGTCAGAAAAAGTTAACAATTGTAATTATTGTGGGAAGCAAAAACCTCATAAGGATTTTCATTCTCACAGCAAGACGTTGTCACGTTCGATTCTCAGCTAGAGTGTCTTCTGTGTGGAGCCATGCATGAATGGGCATGCCTTCGTTGAAGGTTGTGTGTCAGGGCTGGTAACTTGGCACTTAAAAATCCACTACCAAGCATTAGTGGACCGGAGCTCCACTGTGGCGACCCCTAACCGGGATAAGCTGAAAGACAGAACAACAACTGTATTCCATGCCTAGGCCCTGACCACGACGTTGCTAGCTGTCGGTTTTGTGCTAGATTTAACCAACTCACTATTAAGCGTCGGTTTGATTTTGCCTTTTATTACTTTGGCCAAAGATTTAATTACATAATGCAATTGAAACAGCCGACGACCAGAGTTTATAAAAAATGCAAGGAAAAGGAAAAGGACAGGCATCTGAGGTCCAAAACCAACGACGAGGCCTCTGTTAGGCCAGTCGCTGGTTCACCTGTTCTCAGTGAAGCGCTTTCGCAGCCCCTGACACCCACTACCTCAGAGCCACTGGCCGCTTCCGACTCCTATGTGGAGCTGACTAGGCCTCTGGATACTCAAGGTATTGGACCCTCAGAAACTATTCCCTCAGATGGGTCTGGAGCCGCTGAGCAGGCATCGGCTTCTGAGGGTGTTTTCAGACCTACACAGTTATATGTCAAGCCAACCTCAGCTTCAAAGGCAAAGACTAAAATAGCTCTAAAGACAAAGAAACAAGTACAGCATTCTCCTGGACAGACCTCAATGCCTAAGAAACAGATGCTTAAAATGGCCGAAGACCTAATTACTTTGATCAGGGGTTCCCATCCCCCTCCTGATAAGAGGCCTAGGCAAGAGACAGAATATGACTCTTCTGATCAGGTTTCCATTTCCTCTGGCTCCTCTTCTGAACAGGGATACTCTCTTCCTCCCTATGATGATTCTGATGCTGAAGAATCTATTCCTTCAGCCTCTCCTCCTGAGGATTACTCTTTTGGGGAAACCCTGCATACCATGAGGGAGCATTTCCACTGGGAGAGCCAAGATTATTCAGAATCTAAGAAAAGGCTCAGAGACTTACTTTTACTACCTCAGCACAAACCTCTTGCTATTCCACCTGTTCTAGACATGTAGATGTTGTATTTTCAGAGTCCGGCCTGTCGCCTGACTCTTTACCCCCTGCACCTGTTAAGCCAGACAGATACTACTGGGTCTCAGACTCTCATAAATTTCTATATAAAAACCAGCTGCTGACCCAGAAACTATATCTCAGCATCCCAAAGGGGTCAAGGCTTCCACTGCAAAAAACCCTGTCCCCTCTGATAGGGATTCTAGGGCACTGGACAGATGGGGGGGAAAGGTTTACACTTCTGCTACCTTGGCTGTAAGGGTTTTAAATTGTCAGTTTCATGTGCTTAAATATCAGCAATACTTAATGTCACTGTTAAAACAAAAAATTATGACAAATTCTGAATGTTCTGATAACAAGGAAATGCAGGATTTATTGCATGCAGCTGAACAAGTGGGAAAGCATACTTTGCAATGTGGTTTTGATTCACTGGAGGCCTATTGCAGGGCCGCTGTTACTGGTTCTGTCATTAGAAGGCATGCTTGGTTGAAGGAACAGAATCTGCCTGATCATGTTAAAGCAAAATTATTGGATGCTCCATTACAGCATGATACTCTGTTTGGTTTTAAGGCAGAAGAGGTGTTGAAGAAAATGGAGGATAAAGCAAAATCTATGCAGACAGTTAAGGATTTCCTAGAGGTACAGCCACCCAGATTTAGCAGGAACTGGCTTTCTAAGAATTGGTCCTTTCCAGTGTCAGACAGGCCACAAAGAGGCAGATACAGATGCCCTAGAGGCAGATCCCAGCCCCAAGGCTCATACAGGCCTAAACAATGGGGTGCTTCTACCTTCAAAAGCGGAGAAGACAAATAACAGCCATACAAGAAACAGGGCTATTCAGCGAGTACCACAGCAAGAGCAGGGAAAGGATTTTACTCAATACTTTTCTTGGTACCCAGAAAGGACAAAGCCTGGAGACCAATACTGGACCTGTCTATCCTAAATACTTTTCTGGACATTCCAAAATTCAAAATGTTGACTCTGCAGCAGCTTCTGCCCATGCTGGGCAAGAAGGCTTGGCTTGTAACTTTGGACCTCAAAGAGACATACCTGCATGTCCCAATCAGACAATCTTGCAGAAGATACCTCAGATTCATAGCAGGCTCAATGCACTACCAATTCTCTGCACTGCCCTTTGGCTTATCTACTGCACCCAGAGTCTTCATAAACTGCCTGGCACCAGCATTTTGCAGACAAAGAGGAATACAAATATATCCTTACTTGGACGACTGCCTTATTCAAGCAGAGAACAAGGACATTCTGCTGAAGCATCTGGAGTTTGTAAAAAGATTATTAATTTGCCTAGGGTACACAGTGAACGAAAATAAATCAAAACTGGTACCCTCTCAAGAGATAATATTCCTGGGTGCAAGCTTAAATACAACTGCCTAGATGGCTTATCTCACGCCAGACAAAGGCAACTGACTTCTTACTTCGAAATGATGGCAACAAAGACCCAGTTATCTGCAAGAAAAATTCTACAGGCTTTGGGCTTCATGACATCCTGCATTCTGTTAATTCCATATGCAAGACTGCATATGAGGAAACTACAATGCCATCTAAAAAGTGTTTGGACTCAACATTGTCACAGCCTGGAAACATTAATTACCCTCATTCCCTGCCTTCAACAGGAGTTTTGATGGTGGGCACAGGCCTGTCACCACAACAAGGGACAGCCATTCACTTTACCCACAGCCAGGCAGACACCAACAACAGATGCATCAGACTATGCCTGGGGGGCCCACATGGCAGGAAAATGTATTCAGGGCACATGGCCTGCAAACCAAATGCATCTTCATATCAATCAAAAAGAGATGCTAGCTGTACAGAATGGCCTGACAGCCTTCAAGGGTCTACTTCATCCACGACAACTGATGATAAAAACGGACAGTACTACAGTCATGTGGCACATAAACAAGCAAGGAGGCACACATTCCTACCCCCTCTGTAGACAAGCCATGACATTGTGGAACACAGCATTGACTTATCAAGTGCACCTGCAAGCACAATTCCTGCCAGGAAAGACAAATACTCTGGCAGACGAACTAATCAGAAACCTCATGGACCCTCACGAGTGGAAACTAGATCCACAAATCTTCAGCAGGATAACAAGGAAATGGGAATGCCCAGACATAGATCTATTTGTCTCCCCTCACAGCTGCCAATTACAGAGATTCTGCACAAGGACTTATCACAAACAAGCATGGAAAGTGGACGCCCATCATTCAGCTGGAAAACCCTTACAGTATATGACTTTCCTCCACTGCCTCTCCTCCCCAAGGTACTCCTAAAGGTCAGACAAGAGGAGCCAAAAATGATACTGATTGCCCCAGACTGGGCATGCCAGCACTGGTAGCCAATCCTAAAAAGCCTGTATCAGGGCCCAGCATGGGCATTACCTCAAATTCCTCATTTGCTGACCCAACAAAACAATCAGATCCTTCACAGCCAACTCAGAACCCTAAATCTGGCTGCATGGCAGATAATGCAACCATTCAGAACACACCTCTCTCTAAAGCAGCTATGGATGTTATTTTGGAGGCCAGGAGGCCCAGAAAAAGAAAATCTTATGCAGAAAAATGGAAGAGATTCTGTGCCTGGAACCAGCCTTATGGAATGGACATGCTTGTACCAAATATTCCTCAGATTTTACAATACCTAACTGAGATGCTGGACAAAGGCCTATCCTTCTCATCTGTTAAGATCCATGCCTCTGCCATATCAGCTCATTACAATACAGAGCCACCTATTTTTTCACATCCACTGCTAAGGCAGTACCTCAGAGGGGCCAAAAACATAAGACCTCCAAGGAGAGCTCCAGTACCTGCATGGGACCTCAATTTTGTCTTGGAAAAGCTCACACTGCCTCCTTTTGAGCCAGCCAATACAGCTGAGATAAAATACTTATCATGGAAAACAGCTCTTCTCCTAGCAATAACTTCAGCAAGAAGAGTCTCAGAATTACAGGCACTAATGGCTGTGGAACCTTTTATTATTTTCCATCCGGACAGGGTTTCTCTAAGGACAAACCCAACATTTATGCCTAAGGTAGTGTCCAATGTGGCTCTTAACCAAACCATTAATTTGCCTACCTTTTATCCAAACCCACAGAATAAGGGGGAGAGACTTCTGCATTCTTTGGACATACACAGACAGCTAAGCTTCTGCTTGGACAAAACTAAAGCTTTCAGAAAGACTGAGCAACTCTTAGTGGCATATGCTGCAGGATCGCAAGGAAAAGCTATTTCAAAGCAGACTATTTCAAAATGGATAGGCCACTGCATTCGTTTCTGCTATTCACAACATGGCAAATCAGTGCCTAAGGGCATTAGGCCACATTCAACCAGAGCAGCAGCCACTTCAGCAGCTTTCCTCAGAGAAGTACCAACCAAGGATATATTGGAGGCTGCAACTTGGACTTCAGTGCACTCATTTACAAAGCGCTACCACTTACCTCTTTACTCTAAATCCAGAGCAGGCTTTGCCACTGCAGTTCTGCAGGGCCTCATAGCCACTCCTAATTCTATTTAGGCCCAGCCACCCAACCTCAGCTTTGGGATTCAACCCACGTGTAATGTCTGCAACAGTGAAACATGATGAACATAGTACAGTTGTATACCTACCATAAATGTAGATGTTCGAGTGTATTCACTGTTGCAGTCCAGGTTACCCTCCCGCCATCCCCCTTTCATTGCTGAGACTTATCTGTACATCTCTATTCTATACAAACTATGTGGTGTATTTGCTTGTAGATGAAGGTAATGTTTATGTTTGTGCATGCTTTCTTATGAGCATAATTTTTAGGCTACCCTTTTGGGGGCACCTGACATCTGGGGAAGAAAAACTGAAGAAAATGGCGTCGGCTGCATCTTTTATACCCCTGGCACACTGACGTCAGGGAAGAGGTGACAGCAACTGACGCCGGACCAGGACTTTGGAATTCAGGCTGACTGCGGGTACTCTGCCAGCAGGATAACCCAAGTGTAATGACTGCAACAGTAAATACACTCGAACATCTACATTTATGGAAGGTACACAATTGTACTTTCTATATCTGGAGACAAACTTTCTGTAGTACTCTGCTGTCCCTAAAAATGCCCTCACTTGCTTTTTGGTAACAGGTGCAGGCCATGCCTGAATGGCTTCCACTTTGGCAGGTTCTGGCCTGATCTTACCACTCCCCACCCTATGTCCTAGGTGGGAGACCTCTGCCATACCCACCTGACATTTGCTGGGCTTAATTGTAAACCCTGCCCTCTGTAGTCTGTTCAGCACCTCCCTGACATGCTGAATGTGCTCTTGCCAGGAATGGCTGTAGATGGCAATATCATCTAGGTAAGCAAGGGCAAAATCTCCTGCCCTTGTTAGGATATGATCTACTAGCTACTCGGGAAAGTCACTGGGGCATTTTTCATCCCAAAAGGCATCTTTGTGAACTCATACAAGCCAAAAGGAGTCACAAAGGCTAACCTCTCTCTAGCAGTGGGAGTCAAGGGCACCTGCCAGTTACCCTTGGTAAGATCAATGGTGGTAAAATCCTTAGCCACACCCAGTTGTTCTAGGGCTTCATCTGTCCTAGGAATGGGGTAAGCAACTGACTCTGTGTGACTATTTAATTTCCTGTAGTCCACACAGAACCTGGTGCTACCATCCTTCATTGGTACCAGTACCACTGGGGAGTTCTAGGGACTGCTGGACTCCTGCATTACCCCTAGTTCCAGCATTTCCTGTATCTCCTCTCTCAGAGTCTGTTTGACTCTCTCAGGTGCCCTGTAAGGGGCCTGCTTAATAGGCCTTTGGGATCCTGTATTCACATGGTGCTGCACCATGTGGTTGCACCTTGGTTTCCCAGGGATAATGTTCCCAAACTCCTGTAACACTGCTCGGATTTCTCGAACCTGGGTAGGAGATAGCTGCTGGGAAATTGATATCCTTTTGACTGAGAAGTCAGTCCAAGCCTCACTGAGGAGATAAGTCACCAGATCCCCCTCAGACTTTTCTTGCAATCCAATGCCAATACTCAACACAAGGGCCTCCCTATTGTGTAAGGTTTCATCATGTTAACATGGTACAATTTGTGCCCCTGCCTCCTGCCTAGCAGTTCTACCATGTAGTTAACATCAATAACCTCCCTTACCACCTTGTAGGGTCCCTCGCTAGTTGTCTTCAGCTTGCTGTGTCTGACAGGAATGAGAAAAATTACCTGCTGCCCTGCATCATACTCTCGAGCTTGAGCATTCCTGTCATACCAGATATTTTTCTGCTTTTGGACTTCAGCCAGTTTCTTCTGGGCAATGCCATGAGTTCCTTGAGCTTTGTCCTGAGGTTTAGGATGCCACAACAGATTCCTTGTGGATTCACACTCACCCTTCCACTCATCTGAAATTAAATCTAGAGGGCCCTCACCCTATGCCCATACAACAACTCAAAGGGTGAAAAACCTGTGAATTCCTGGGGCACCTCTCTGCAAGCAAACAATAGATGGGACAGATATTTGCCCACTCCCTCTTAAACTGGTCTGCAAATGCCCATAGCATCATCTTGAGTGTAGAGTTTAACATCTCAAGAAGACCATTAGTCTGGGGACGGTTGGGAGTGGTCTTTAGGTGCTTCACCCCACAGTACGTCCACACACAAGTCAGCAGGTCTGACATGAAATTGGCACCTCTGTCAGTCAGTATTTCCTTTGGGAAACCTACCCTGCTGAAAATCACTAACAAAGCATTTGCTACCTTTTCTGCCTCAATGGAGGACAGAGCCACTGCCTCAGGGTATCTGCTAGCATAATCTACTGCCACTAGGATATACTTTTTCCCTGTGGAACTTGGAGTACTCAGAGGCCCCACACTATACATAGCTACCCTCTGAAGTGGCTCCTCAATCACAGGCAAGGCATCAAAGGAGCTTTCAACTTGTTTCCTGCCTTGCTTACCTTTTGGCACTGCTCACAGTTCCTGCAGCACCCTATTACATCTCTGGAAATCCCAGTCCAATAGAAGTTCTGTATAATACAGCTCTTTGTACATTTTATGCCCATATGACCTGAAAAAGGAATATCATGTGCTATGGGTAGAAGTACCAGATGGTAGGCTCTAGGCACTACCTACTGCTGTATTCTCTCACACACTAGCCCTCCCTCAGGAGTCCACTTTCTGTACAGTAACCTTTGTCCTAGTGTACAGAATCATCCATCCCTTGAGAATCAGGTGTGTCGCACTAGCTACATCTCTCAAGCCTTATAATATAAGGTCTGAGATATTAGCCTGTCTCAACTCTCTCTTTGTAACTCTTCCCAGCTTCCCTTCCACAGGAAATCTGGTATCCTCTGACAGCGGTGCCTAACTATCAGCCTGGGTACTACTACTCACCTCTGCCCTTGCAGTCACTCTGTCTAAGGGAATATCAGTCCCACAAGCAGGTGTGACTCACCGTCAGTCTCACTGCTACAGAGTAGCTCCCTCCCTCAAGTAACCACCTCACCAGTCCTGGCTGCAAGTGTGTGATCTGTCTGGGTCTCCCCCAGGCTACCAGACCCACATGCTTGTCTCCAGGCCTGACTGTGTGTAACTGCATGCACACATAGTACTGCATTACAAAAATCATTCCATACCAGGACATCTCCAGGATGGTAATTTAGTACCCCTTGTTATCTCAAGACAACCTACTGTTGGCATTTTGTCAATCCTGCCTACTGGCTCCCCCACCTTTTGTTCCACACTTTGCCTCTGTGGATATCTATATGCTACATAGCCCCAATGGTTGCATTTAAAACATTTAACCCTTGCTCCTGGATGTTTACCTGGACTAGTGGCTTCCCCTGCTACTGGCAGATTCTGTTTGGCAGTCTGGGCTGCCCACCATGGGTTCCTTAGACCCATGATCAGCACTGGGTGTTCTTTCCTGTGCAGGGATGCCCTGCTTGATAGGTATAGGTCTCCCTTCTTCCCCAACTCATCTACAGTTAGGCATTGTCTATCAGATAACCAGATTCTCATGTCCTCAGGCAAAGTACTAAGGGCTTGTTCCCTCACCAAAAGGTCTGCCAACCCTTCAAAAGTGGTGACCTGACATCCACTCACCCACCTATGAAAACAAGTGCTTAGTTCAGCAACATATTCACACACACGCTTTCATCTGTCTTGCATCTTTGCTCTCAAAACTTTTTCCTATAAGCTTCAGGTGTTAACGTAAAACATTTTTACCAAATAATTCTTTACAACATTATAATTTAAGCAGTCATTATCAGACAGTTTGGAAAGAACAGTTACAGCTTTACCGTGAAGTAAAGGGGCCAGGAACCGTACCCAGAGCCCTTGGTCAACATTATACTGTTTATATACCCTCTCAAGCATATGAATGAAACCATCAAAATTATCCCCCTCTGTAAATTGTGGTAGAAATTCACTGACCTTTGTTGCTTTTGGAGTTCAGTTACTCCCTTCCTCATTACCTCCATGACTCTGGTGAAGAGTCAGTAGCTCCTTTTCATATTACCTCTGCCTTTCCTTCTCCTCAGCTTCCAGGCATAGCAGTTTCTCATTTTCCTCAGTCTCTAGATGCCTCAGTCTCTCTGCTGCCTCTATTTCAATATGCTTGGCCTCTAACTTGAGTCTCTTTAACTCCAGATGGATTTGTAAGTCCTCTGTGGAAAGGTTGAGCTGTCCATTTTCTGAGAGTTGTACATCCCCATGGCCAGTCTGATCATCCTCCTGGTTGCTATTCTCTGATGCAGCTGTGACTAAAACTGCAATCATGTCTGCCTTAGTCAGGTTAGCATGCACCAGTCCTTAAGCGTGGCACATATCAGCCTACTGGCTCCTTGTCAGCTTGCCATACTCCTCTGCTGACATGCTTGCCTGCTCTCTCTGACTAACTAAGCTAACAAAAAAATAAAACAATTGTGATATGAACTCTGAATGTTCACTGCATGGCTGATTAAGAGTACAAGCCCCTTCAGTGATTACAGTGCACAAGTCAGACTGCCGATTAGTCACGAGTGGAGTCCCACAGGGTTCAGTCTTGAGTCCTCTCCTGTTTGGTATCTACTTTTCTGAAGTCCAGGCCAATATAAAGGGACTCTGGCTGACAAAGTTCACAGATAATTGCAAGTTGAGAGCTATTATTAACTCCCCAGGTGATGTTGACATGCTACAGAATGGCCTCACTGTGATCAACGACTGGCGTCAGAACCATGGCCTTACGCTCAGTGCCAAAAACTGTGTCATCCCCTTTGGGAAAAACCCAGTTCCCATGAATTACCACATTGATGGTAGTCCACTGAACACAGAAGACATTATAAGACATCTGGGAACACAGGTTGACAGCAACCTCTCTTTCGATCACCACATTGCCACTGTGGACAGAAAGTCCTTTTATGTAGCACATTCTTTACTAAGGGTTTTGCATCCAGGTAAAAAGAGTTCATTGTCTCCCTCTACTCTTCCCTCATTAGGCCAATCATTGAGTACAATGCCCCACTTAGCATGTACCTCACTAGACACCTGCAACAACTGGAGAGGCTGCAAAAGTACCTCACAAAGAGGATCCTGGGCTTTAAACACTTGGCCTATATGGACAGATTAAAAAAACTCCAGCTATTCTCTGTCTCATATCACCTACTTATAGGCGATCTCTGCTTGACTTACAAAGCCATGTCTGACCCAGCTCTGTTAGAAATGCTATATCTAAAGAAATCTCAATCCCTCCACACCACACACTCCAGAGACCTCAACCTCATTATCACAATTTATAGAACATGCTGGAGAGGCAAGTTTGTAACCCAGAGACTACCCGTGCTGTGGAACAGACTTCCCATACATGTTAAGCAGAGCACCTTGCTGACCCTCTTCAAGAGAAATCTTGATGAGTGGATGGGAAACAAAAAATTCACCACAGGGATAACACCAGTGGCTCTACTCGACAGAGGCACTGGGAACTAAGGTTGGGTGGCACTATGCCAGGGTAATCCTATGGCTAGGCTTGTAAAGACCCCAGGGCCATTAGCCTAATATACACCTAGGAACCTATGAACAAGCTATAGGAATTCAATATCCACACTACTACATGGCAATTAATGTGTGATGTTGCTGTCTCAACACTATCAACCAATTAATATGCAATGTGGCTATCCCACCACTGCCACAAATTAATATGTGATGCCCCTGCACTGGCCCAGTAATCAGGGAGCCTCAGTCCTCACCACTAACACCAGTGATGGACATGCACATTGGGAGGATGACAAGTACACACACAGCAAAGTACACGTTCACTTAAGAGCACACAGAGATCACAGTCAGTCTGGGGCTGTTTTTCCCCTCTCTTTCCAGATCCTCAATAAGACTGCCCACTGGCATAGCTATAGGGTTAAGATCTCAGCCAAGTGGTCAAGCCGAAACCTCCAGCACCCTCTCTGTCCAACCAGTGCTTTATGTCCCTGCCCAAGTAGCTCACACACACACACACACACACACACACACACACACACACACACACACACACACACACACACACACACACTTTGAGATTTGATTTATATACAAACACACAGACACTCGTGTGGAAGGCTGGCACAGGTTCTCTAGCTATGCCCCCTTCTGCCAGGACTATAAGGTAATAAACACTGCCACCAACCAGCTCTTTATCTGCTACTGTAAGGCTTCTCCCAAAGGGTGACCAATTCTACTATGCAATGTTACTATTATCCAATTGGTAAGCGTGACCAAGACTAAGGCTATTCAAGTGTGGCCTGTACAGTGTCACCAAATACATATGCAAATACTCTAGAGCTTAAATATCTCTAAACAAGCCAGTTACAATTACAATTTTTAAACCTATTTAATAATAAATAATTAAAAGTACAATACAATGCTCAGTAATTCAACACAGTGACAACAGAGTTCAGAATCACAGGAAATATTTTAAAGCAACATTGCAGTACAGTCTCATATAAATATAGAAAAAAATCTAAACTAATTTTATTAAGTTCTTATCTGTTTCTAAGAGAAATTACTGTAATCTAAGTCTTACTTACAGAGCAACACACAGGTAGAAGTGCTGGGTAAATATTTCTAGGTCCAAATACAAATACAAAATGCACAGACTCACTCTCTGAGATAGTTCTTAAATTACTATCAAACATTTCTTCTGGGTTATCTCAGATTACATCATTCTTGTAACCTCTGCCTTTAGTTCTCAGGCTAACAGTAACTTAAAATATAACACCTCTTTGTTAAAAATACTTATCTCTCAGAAGTTTTGCCTAGAACTGGAAGTCATAAAAGTGTTAAACACTTTTGCCTTGGAAACCTGTAATTATTTCTGTTTCCAGACAATAGAAATCATTTCTAGCTACAGACATTCTGTCTCCTAGCTGAGATGACCACCATCATAAACAATTCAACTTATTTTCTTATAGTGTTGCTCTTTTCCAGTAGGGTGCACTGTGGTTACATGTTTGAAGCTCAGCACATAACATACAGTTTTCTTACATTTGTAAGATAAGCCTGTGGATCATATTAATGTTTACAAATGACATAGACTTATTTGCAAAATTCTAGCTAGCTGGGCAGGCAGCCTCACAGGCCCTAGGAACATTAGCCTAGTAACCTCCTATGATCCTATTTTCATCATTTTTCCTCAACCCCATTAGATCTTCCATTGCCCAAACCACTAATCAGTTTAGGGTCAACTTTATCATAGGCAGGATAGCATCCCACAATTCAGAAAGACTAGGTCATTTAAAATTAAGGAACTATATCAGAAACTTCATCTCGCTGCCTCTATTTGTAGATTGTGCTTTCACAATTTTGCAGTAATAAAATAAGGCAAGACTTATTTTCCCAGTAAAATGCAGTTGCTGTTTTCTGCTTAATCTCAAGTTTTATAGCAAGATTGTCATTGGTAAAGGATGACTAAGGAAGGAAATCCAGGATGTGAACGTTTGTGAACTGAATATAAAAATCATGTGGTCATATATCTCATCCTCTTAGTGGAATAAATCTGGACAAAGCCTAAAATAATGGAGGGTCAAAGGCCCAAAAAGCAGGGACAGATTTTAAATGCTGCTCTTATAAACTTAGAAAGTAGCTAGAATAAAATGTGTTGTGTTAGCATGCACTTGCTGAAGGATATGAAGTCTGAAACTCAAATGTCATTATAGTGACTTCAATTCTCAGTCATTTGCCAGAGAACCTCAGATTTTATGAGGAACAGACCAAAAATATGAGACAAAAATCTGGATATTCTGTAAAAATCTGGACAGTTGAGAGGGTATGCATGTGATTATTTTTCATTGGCATGTAAATGATTCTGCTGCTGTTTGTGGAAATCTAAACTGCTTAATGAAAGAAACCATTCTTAAAAGATGTGTTAGTTGATTTCAAGATGACATATTAAGTAGGTGTGTTTCTGTGCACTAGAAAGTAGTAAATCCAGTATAATTGACTTTGCATTATTACATTTTTTTCTGGCTTCCACTTTTTTAATATCTCTGAAATATTAGCCATGCCCATGTATGTGTGTGTGCGATATGCTTACTATGTGCACCATAGACTCCCATTATATTTACTGCCTGTTTTTGAGGATTTGGGTTGCAAGTTGAATATTCAAAGCCCATAACTACAGTGCTTGGATATGGAAATATTTATGTGATTAGGGCAAACATATACCCACTCTGAAATTGTTGGATCTCATAATATTCCCCCCTACTCTGAGATACTCTGTGAGTTAGTATATATAAGCAGCAGTGGTGTGGAGATGTCTCATAGTAAAAACATTTTAAAAGTGTAACACTGACAGTTAGAATTTGCTGCTTTTTTGCAAGAATCATGATTTAATTTCTGAAATGCTGGAACTGCAAGTTTCAGGCTTGATACAGTTGTTGTTCTTTCACCAGATACACAAATATGAAAATACCATGAATGATGCCAATTCTTCAGTCTAATGGTCACTTACATTCACTTCATATTTTGTGTGCCAGCAAAGCAAAGGTGCATGCATTTTCTGTGAAACAGTATTCTGTTACAGCTTATTGGTGATTAAAATGTCTATACGATCATTTTTTGCTTTTAGCTGCGGATCACTGTATTTGATAATGAGATCAATAGACAAACTATACTGGGTTTCTGAACTGCTACATTAGCAGCTGAGTATCTTTTGAGAACAATAAATACGCTTTAATCTGTATTTATGGTGTGCTTTGGAATGTTAGGCTAACCTTCTATACAGACTGCAAATGTGTTTTGCTGTGAAGTAATCTCATAAATATCCTTTTGGGAAGACTATCCTTTCATTAGGTGGGTGTTTAAGTGTCTTCTTAGGAAAGGTTGCCAGCAATGTTCATTATCAAAGAAATAAACTGTTCATTTCATATCACTGAAAAAAAATGGTTAAAGCAAACTGTAAAGGTGCAGATCCTTGAAAAAAGTAGTAAAATAAACTTGTGATTCCTGTGTGAACTTTTGCATTTAAGATGACTGTAATATTCGCTAAAACTGTTTAGGTTGAATGCACCATTCTTTATTTCTGCCTGTGCACTATAGTTTGTCTAGTGACGAATTTATCACTACGAAATATGTTTTCTCAATTAGTGTTGCTTTTGTATGTGTGCGGGTGTGTGCCATGCGCATGTGTGTGTGTGTGTGTGTGTGTGTGTGTGTGTGTGTCTGTTTGTTTTCTAGTATACCATCTTAGCATTATTTTAATTAATTAATTAATTAATTGTTGCATTATCTTTTATTTTGCCTCAGCCAATTTACTTTTTTTTCTTGTCTGTTTCTATACTGATTTATAAGCCTTGGGTTGTTATTGTTATTTGTGAACTAAAAGTGTCAGCAAACTTGTCAAGTTAACAACACTCAATAGGGACCAAGATAGTGCCTAAACATGTTTCTTGATTGTACAAGCAAGCAAACACACTGCAAATGTTTTCTCATCAAATGACTTTGGATTTTCTTTCAGATAAAATAAGAATAAGAGTAAAGATGATTAAAAAGTTTTATATTAGGTATAACCATTTAGATGTGCATTTAAGTCTGCAAATGAATATTACTGTTAAATGTCAGTATTCCAAGAGCTGTTACTAAGCTGAAGTTTAGCTTTATCATTGTCAGTATGAAATTTGTTTAGCTGTAAAATGAATTCCCAGTGATATTCATTAGGAAATTGTTTTGGGTATCTCAGATTGGTTGTGTATGATAAAACTATAACTATAGCTAATGAGTTTCATATTTAATGCATAATGACAACTGTCATGACATTTTAGCTTTTTGAATAACTGCTAACAATGCACTTTCTTCCATTTTTTTCCTCTCCTATCTCACCTTCATCTCTAACTGCTGGATTCATGTTCGTATCCCTAGCTCTGTGTGAAGGAAATTTTACCTGCAAGCAAAATGAAGTGTGTGTAAGGCCTAATGAATGTCGTTGTCGCCATGGTTACTTTGGGGCCAACTGTGATACCAGTAAGTATTTCTTTTGAAATTGTTTTCCTCATCATCGAACTTGCTGAGACTCCTACAAGCAAAAAGACAAGAGCATTAATTATTGTTTTTTAAGAGCCATAGGGATTTATTAGATAGTAGATTGGTGGGCCCATGATATGTTAGATAACCTGTCCTGGTTCCATAAGTAGTGCTAAGGCTAATGTTTAATGCTGACAATGCTGAGTTTCATGTGCTAAGAGTAGATTTATAGCTATCAGTGTTGCAGGATTATCATACATGTAACAAATTACAATGATGTCTCGTCTGCTTGTCCCTGGTGGTCTGCCAGGTAAACGTAAAAGTTCTGCTGTTGTTTCAGTTAGTAGTCTGCCAAAAGAAAAAAAAAAAGGACTAACCAGTGCTGGCACAATAGACCAGAGATGAAGTATCTAGTGTGCAGTGTAGGTGCCTTGATTTGGGAATAAATCTAGCTCTTTGGAGTACTGGCAGATGGTTGGAGGAATGAGGGAGGGAATGAAGGGCCCAGTATGTTAGTAATGTAGTTGTCCCTTCCTCCTAGTGTGCAGGTTGGGAGTTCTTTAGCACCCTGCATCTTAGGCAAGAGAAAAATTCAGATATGAAGGCCTTGCAGACTTAGAAGAATGCACCTTTTTCTGTGCGTGTGTGCGTCTATTATCTACCCCCTGCTGCCTGACTCAAAATGTCACCACAGGAATGGTTGTATGGTACCACTAGGAACCCTTACATTAAACAACTAGTACATAAAATGTTGAGCCCTGAATTAGTCTTTTAAGTCATGTTATTGGAGGGAGGTATACATATACCTCTCCTCCTATATGCAAACATTCCTATTAGTATATTAGAGCGCATAATAGTGTGGGGTCTTAAATTTTAGGTCTACACGTCAATCAGAGCCTGCATCAAGTTTATATAAACCTTTTTCCCCTTTTTTGAAAAGGGCATTATTGATGTGTGAATCAAGTCTGCTTGAACCGACTGAAATCCAGTTCATTCTGTCCAAGCTTTCTAGCCACAATTCAGTGTTTTTGTAGGGGACCAAGCCCTGCTTCCCTCCTAATTCTAGGCTTGCAATCCACATTCCCCAAACATAGGGTTGTCGCCTTTCAGATGTCCAGACAGGGTCAGAAGTTTATGGCCAAATATATGCCATCACTGGGAGTGTGGACAAGCCTATATTGTAATAACTCTGGGGAAATAACTAAACTAGGTCCCAGAAACTGTAGAGTCCTAGATGATCTGTGGTATATTTTAGAGCTTCTTCCAACCTTTTTATTTAAAAAGAATGAGACAAACAAAAATCATGAGTAAGGGAAGAAATTTAGTCTTAATTTTTCAAGGGGAAAAAAGCTACGTACAGTGCATAACATTCAAAGTAGTAATTCGTAAAGTGCAGAGACAAACACGTGACAGTATAGATGAATCTTATATGGGTATAGTAAATTAAACCCCACCCCCAGCAAAATATAGCACATAGTGGCTAGGACTGTCACCTTAAACAAAGCATATTCTACAGAGCTATGTCATTTGCAATAGATCCATTAAAAACCCAGAGGAAGAGATTATAATATGCCCAGTGCCAGAACGTGTTTGGAACACTGTAGGTAACACTTTGCTTCAGATCAAAAGAAGCAAAGGTTCTTGTATATGTGCATTATTACTTCAAATCCCCTGAAATAATCAAACTGACAGAAACCATACTAGGGCAAAGCTTAGAAGCTGAGGAGCCCAGTTTAGGACATCTTTGGAAGCCACAACCCTGTCGTTACCCAGCTCTACCTGCTTCATCCTCAATAATTTGTCTGAAAACCACAGCTTTTATGAGGAGCAGCCCAAATATATGAGGAAAAAATCTGGATATTCTACAAAGTTAAGGATAGTTGAGAGTAATGCTATCAGCATTCATTTATGAATGCCAATACTACATTTTGCAGCATACCTCTTAACTTCTTTGCGCAATAATTCTGGACAAAGGCAAAAATAATGGGGGAACAAATGTACAGAATTAGGGACAATTTTAAATATTACTCTAATTCAGTTAAAAAGCTAAAATAACATATTTTGTATCAACATGCATTTTCTGAACAATGCAAATTATGAAATTCTAAAGTCTGGCATTACTGACTGACTGTTAATGCATAGTAATTGACCAGAAAATCAAAAATTCTATGCCAGACTGACTAAAAAGTATGAAGCAAAATCAATTGTGGACATTTGTAAAGTGTGTCGTAATTTAACTGTAGCAAGCTACTTGTTCTTGTTTTCTTATTACATATGTGTCAAGCAGCTTGCTACATATGAAGCTGTAATGGGTCATGATCAGCAGGTGCAGATGGTACAGGTGTGCAGTACTGGCATTTATTAATGAAATGTAGCTGCTGCATTTGTGGTCATGGTTGAAGCACTGAAACACTTAGTGTATGATAGTGTGACTGTAGCAAGATGCTTATTGCATTTGTAGCAAGCAGTTTCCTACAATTTCAAGTAGCCTTTTATTGATATTGAAAGTGACAAAGTGAAGACCTTTTTTTCTTTTCTGGTTAGGGTTGCACGGGGTGCCAGATGAGCTAGTTATGGCTTTCGACTACAGACTGCAGTGACAAGTGCTGCATGTTAGCTTGGGTTGCAAAGTGAACCAGCCACATTTTTGAAGTGTCAGTAGCACAACAGGTAGCATACTTGCCTTTTGTGCAGGAGGCTGTGGGTTCTGGTTCCACACCATGTAGATGGATTGCTGATACTGTAGTGCATTTTAGCCTCAATTCAGCATAGCTGCTCTTGGTCTTGGTACTTTGCCTGAGAATTACAGAGAAACTGCTGCATCTAAAGCCATTCTCTGCTAAAATGAAAATAACTATAATTTTCCATTTCTACTGATTATTTTTAATGTATTTCATGAGAATCCTGTATTATTTGTCAAATTTCTTGCAGTTTGATACAGTTTAAAAGCTGACCTCTTTCCACTGTTGCTGAAGTACTTAATTACATTGTGTCTTCTAGTCTTACAGAACTGTATTATCTAGATTGTGTGGTTTCCCTCCACTTAAGCTCTAAAGCCAGCTATCATCCCAGTCCAGTTAAATCTTCCTACTCTTTTCCATGGTTAAACCCATAGTATAAAACCTGAAACCATGGATAGGCACTTTCTTGTCATCTCTGTGGTCAGACTGATGAACATGGGCATCCTGAGACAATGCAGCAATTGTCTCATGTATACTAGCAACCACTTAATCCTGACGGTATGTGAGAGATGTAGTTACACTATGAAAATTGAGACATGACTTTCACATACTGGTAAATCAAATGACAAACAGGTTGTCAACACATGCACGTCATTTCCCTCACTAAATAAGTTCTCAACACATAAACCCACATATGCAGAGGTACTCACAACTAACTTACTAAAATTTCAGAGGCCTCCCAAATGCTGTCCTCAAAAACCACATGCAAACAAAAGTAAGTCAACGCTAATTACTACACATAAAAATACACATAACATTGTCTTCACAAGCAAGCCCCTGAGGTGAAATACCACACATTCATACATCTTGATTGTAGGAGGCTTCATCATGAGACACAGGGATAACCCCCTCACCAGGTTTGATAAAGAGACGGTTATAGCCAGTTGCCTGTCAGGGGACAGGATTCACCATATAACGCAGACACTCAGTTCACTTAATAACAAGTGCCAGTATGACTAAGTCATAGTTCACATGGGTGTGAATAATCTGAGATGTACCTCCCTGGACTATATGAATAGAAACATGATGGACCTCTCTGAGTATGTGTCACAGGCTGGTATGAGCCTCTCACTGAGCAGCATTCTACCCTCACCAAGAATGATACCACAATACAAACAGAAAATAATTGACTTCAATAATTAGCTTAGCTACTGGTGTCATTCCAAGGGGATCCAGTATTTGTCATTCTGGGACAATATGAGATGTCAAGGCAAATGTAAATGGCCTTTGGCTGACCAAATTTGCTGATGACTACAAGTTGGGGACAATCACTGACTCCCCAAATGATGATGATATCCTAAAGAAAGGTCTGACAGACTAATGATTGGTGCCAGAGCCATGGCCTCAGAATAAATGCAAAGATGTGCATAATAGTACCCTTAGCAAATTAATACCCCTGAAAATTACAACACTGATAGCACCATCCTCTTAAGACTCGACACAGTTGTGAGAGATCTGGGTACTCAGATAGTAATGTGAACTTTGACCACCAGGTGTCCACAGTGGTGAGGAAATCCTTCTATTTGTCTTAGCTTGTAGGTAAGGGCATGACATCCAGATCTAAGGGTGTCATAATGCCACTGTGCTCATCTGTCATTAGCCAATAATCGAGTACAATGCACCCTTTGGCATGTACCTCCCCAGGTGCCATCAACAGTTGGAGCATCCTCAGAGGTTTTCTCACCAAAAAAATACAAGGTATAGCTAACATGTCATATATGGACCAATTACAAGTCCTATCATTGTATTCATTTTTCTACTGATTACTGAGGAGTGATCTGTGCCTGATCTACAAGGCAGTCTCTGACCCAGCACTGATGGAAGTTTTACAATTTCACAAAACTAACTGTACGATCTAAACCTGGTCTCTTACATGAACAGATACTGTAGAGACAGATATGTGTCCCAGAGCTTGCCTGTCTTGTGAAATAGGCTTCTTATTCACATGAGGCAGAACCCTTGACTGGACCATGTTCAAATGCAATCTGGTCAATGGACGGAAAATCCCAAATTCATTCCTGGTGTGGTGCCCATGTCCCTTATGGACAGAAGCAGTCTGTAAAAAATGTCAAAACCCTGTTTACTGACTCTTGTTATCTTTCCCCTAGGGATAGAAAATTGGGTATAATCTGGGTAAAACTGGCTAGGTTTATAAGAGCTCTTGAGCTGTTTGTCTAGTAATTTCCTATGAACTGGACTTGCGTGCAAGCCATTTTCAGTTGTGGGGTCTTCTTGCATCAAGTCCATTCAAAATGTCTAAGGCTGGCGCTGCACAACACATACAATAATTAGCTCATTAACATACATTTCGAGACAGGGAATGCAAATACTGAGCAGCAGTTGTACTACAATACTACATTCAGTTGTACATACTTATTGTGCACCAATGAAGTTTAACTTTGGACATACCACTCTTCACGACCTACTTCTGCTACTTAATGCCTACATTTTGAAGAAGAACCTTTTACAGCATCTGTATAGTCTTATCCCCACCACAGTCAACTAGAGTTTCTGACTACTGCAGTGAGACTAATATCTATTCAGAAATCAGACCTTAACTTAAAAGTGCATGGTATGTATCCATTTACTGGTTCTTACTATTAGATTTGTAGCATCTAAAGTGTGTACCATCTTTTATAGCTGCAGTAAATCAGGATGCAACTCCATGTGATATACATTGCTTCATTGGGGAGTGGGAAAGATGCTGATGGAGCAGGTTTCTTTAGAGCTTAATGAAGCCTATAAAAATATGATTTCTGCTGTGTCTTCCATTTTGTAAAAGTATAGCTAGTACTTCAGACTACAGTGGCCGTGTGGATCTTGTCAACGATCGTCTTTATTTATTTGGGAAGCTTAACTGTATTCATTTGAGTCATGATCGCACAAGTCATGCATGATGTGTAATTGTTTCACATAAGTGAAAGTGCTACATTCCTTAGCGATATTGCAGCAGCAGGAAAGTATGTAGATCACCTAGTTATTGCCCTCCCTCCAGAAAAGTACTTAGTTTTCCAGAGAATGAACACAGAAAGAGAACTGCTTTTAGTATAATGGAAAGTGTTGCTAGTAAATCAGATCATGTTGTTTGCTGGGTTATTCATACTACCTTTTTATTTGAATATTGCTGCTATATTCAGAGTTTAAATGTTTCTCAATCTCTTAGCTCTATAAAGCTGGACAAAGCCAAAGTAATAGAAGCACAAAAGCCTCAAAATAAGGACAGATTTTAAATATTGCTGTTATACTCTTAAAACATTGCTAAAAATAACAGTTTTTGCATCAGTGTGCATTTTCTAAAAGACATGAAGTCTCAAACTCAAATGCCTGTCATTATATACTGACTTTAGTCATCAGCAATTTGCCAGAAGCCAACACATTTTAGGAGGAACAGACCAAAATATGAGATAAAAATATGTTGAGAGGTGAATTGGTTTTCATTAGACAATAGTAATTATGACAAAAATCCGTAAGTTATGGGTCTATATTAGAACACTCGAAGTTTTAAAACTTCGAGTGTTCTAATATTGAATCCTATTAATCAAAAATTTAAAACATCGAACATACAGAACAGCGAATTTTTTCCTAGGGAAAAAATTTGCTGTTCCAAAACACATACACACAACACAAGCACACCAAACAAACAGCAATCCACACACATACACCTAAACTCTTACACCGAACCCTACACTAAACTATACATACAACACTAACTATCCACTTACCTTAACCCAAATCCTAAACCTAAGGTCCGTCACTATCGCACAGTCACCTCACCCACGCCCTAACCCTAACTCACCTACCCCCCCTAACCCTCACGTCCACACAATCGCACACTTACCTGACCCGCACCCTAACTCACCTAACCCTCACTAACCCTCACATCCACAAATCGCACACTTACCTGAACCCGACCTGTAACTTTCCACCACAGCGCTGAAAATACTGAAGCAACAGAAAAGGACAACCAAATTCTTTCCCTAGGAAAAAATTTGGTTTTCTTTTTCTTCGATATTAGAACACTCAAAGTTTTGAAACTTCGGTGTTCTAATATAGACCCTAAATTTTATGTTGTGAAGGACTGAGAGTACTCTTTGCACTTGTATGATATATGGCACATCCTCAGGGGTCACTGGGATGGTTGAAAAAGGAAGAGAACTAAAAAATCCTCCAAAGTGGTGCAGCTTCTTTTAACGTGTTTATATCAGAAATGTTGCAAATGTTTGCAGCAGACATCCTGCTTCCCACCATGGAATGCCATAGATAATGCCTCTAAATTGTGACATTTCATGTCCTGATTATGCATACCATGGAACACAGAGCACACAGCTTATAACTGCTACTGCTCTGTACAAAGCAGAATGAGTGGCAAGTCTTCTAAAATTTATATGTTCCAAAAATGCATCACATCTGTATTCAGTGGTGGCTTAAGCGTACCTTGGCCCTTGGGTATTTTTCAAACCTTGCCCCTCATATGTACATGGTCTTTTGTACTCAATTTCCTGATTGTTTTAAACCATGAAGGGCCCTTTCAAACTACTCTCACTACAATTCACCAGACTTTGTACTGATCAGCTACACGCACAACTATAAACACCTCAAATATCCAGTTGTGATTTAACAATAATTGTAGGAAAGAATTCCATTTTGCTTTTACACAACTGCACACTAGTCCCATAAAGCCAGACCATTGACTGTTTAACTTGATCATGGCACCAGACAGACCCTATATTCAGCAAATATCTCCCCATTGCTGACTATCTGTAACTGATTGTGGTAAAAGCCGTGGTTCCCCTTGTCCAAGCAAAATTTACATCTGCATTGCCTCTGAGGACATGCCTAAGTTGGATTCTTTAATGCCGTCTGAGGTGGTACCTGCCAAAGAACAAGATCCAACCTCCAAATGTAACTCTGGGTCTTGGTTTACCTTCAAATGTTTGATAGCACATTCTTCGCATGTGCACATACCTGAACCGTTTAGATGAATTTTGTCATGCCGACTTCCCTAAACATCAAAATAATATCGAATTTTGACATTTTCGATCACTCCACCGCTGAAACAAGTGCTACCATGGGTCAAAAATGCGGCGAGATTTTATAATTTCGTGCTTCGGTTTTCACGAATTTTGGAAATTCGCTGTTTGCAGTTCGGGGTAGTAGTCTCGAAGATGTGGCCATCAAACATATGAAGGTAAATCCTGGTTCTTCACTAACCTCAAGGAACATGTTGGCAGATAGAGGCGCAGTAGAAGAAGAATCTGGCCTAGGCTTACTGACCTTCCTCTTCAAAATCAGCTCGATGTAAGGACCCATGGAACCCTCCATAATGTCCTTAGCTAATCTTTTTAATTGCTGATTCTCTAAGTAAATATTCAAAGCTGAAAGTCAGTTTAACAATGTCTTTGGGACAAAGGCCTGACAAATGGAGCAAACATGATGGTCTTGATTTGGGCCTAGAGAGAAAAAACAAAGATCGTGGTTATCCTTATGTGGAATTTGCCTTCCACACCTACACTTGCCCTTCCTAGATGACATGAATTAAATAAAGAATGCAGTAACAATGAAATAAATATCCAAAGGGGCACTTATCTGAAAGCTGGAAGCAACCAAAGGAATCAGGCAGTAGATGAGTCAAGTGTTCCGAATGGTGGCAGAACAGTTCTGAGGATTGTACATGTGGACATCCTTTTATGGCTGACATTTTCCAAGCTATATGTGTGGTGTCCTACATACCTGCAGTAGCTAAAAGCTGTTGTATGCTGGCCAGACGTCGGGTCGCTTGGGTGGATGATCTCCTGTCTATAAAGAATACTGCAACACAGAAGAGAAGGATATCTATAGTTATGGTAAGATTTTACACAACTATTCTTTATGGATGCAATTATGCATTTTAAACTTGTTTCAAACAAACACACAGTGTCCCAAGTATTTTTCTCATTTCACACAACATACTATTCCTGTAAAACCAGACTGTTTAACCTGAGCACACAATAAGTGGGCAATTTCTTCAGCCCCCACCCACACTCAACTGCTATGGACAGTTTGCATTTCACATTTCATATAATTGTGATATAATACTGCTCAACCTCTTAGCATAAGAATCAGGGACAAAAATAACCCAAATTAGTGAAAGGTTTTATATACCGATCTTGTATACTTAGAAAATTGTTAATATAGTTTTTGCATTAACATGTATTCCCTGAGGTATATGAAGTCTGAAACTCAAATCTGTGTCATTATATAGTGACTGAAGTCCTCAAATATTTGCCAAAAACACAATTTTTTGAGAAACAGACCAAATCTGAACCAAATTAGGGGCATTATGTGAAGTCAGGGAGAGTTGAGAGTTAATTTCAAGTCTCTTTCCCATAAACAGTAGCCACACACATTCTGACGTACTTCACACGAGTGTATATCGGTCCCGCAAAGCCATAAAGTTAATTAGGCAAATACCAAGATGGCAAGTTGCTTTCAGCCAAAATAATCCCCCACTATCATCCAATGTATAGGGTCACTTTGCTGGGTACACATTATCTGGTTATGATTTAAAGAAATAACTCAGCCTTTAAGAAGAAGAATCAGGGACAAAGCCAAAAATAACAACGGATAAAAGCACAAAAACAAAGGAGTAAAGGACATATTTTAAGTATTGTTATTATATACTGTGAAAGATATTGTCAAAAGAAATGATAACCTACTTTCTATAAATTGTATTGATTTTTCAGTTGTTTCATTTTAATCTTGCCAATAAGGATTGGGCGCTGACATAATGATTAATGTGTTTACCTTACAGATACAATTATAGGGTTTGATTCTTGCTTATCTACAAATTTATCAAAAGGTTGAGGGTTGGAGGTTGGCATAATGGTTAAGGTGTGTACCTGACAAGCTCAAGGTGTATGGTTTGATTCTCATCTTTGGTGCGCATGGCTAAGGATAAAAAAGCCTCCTGCAGTCATTAACCTAGTAATTGCCTATAAATGATCTGGATGGAATTAAATAAATGAAAAAAAGTGGAGAACGTGCCTAAATTTGTACCAATAACCAAAAAATAAGGCACTGGAAAGTTCACCAGAATAAAAACCACCACATTATTGAACACACACTGAGGTCTGTTGTTGATATCAGCCAGTGAGAGAGAATCAACATCCCAAGAGATCTTCATCTGACAGGAACACATGAGTTGATGCCTTATTTTTTTTGGTTATCTTGATAGAATTGTTTAATTTCATTTTTTTTAACAAATTCTTAGATAGTTGCTAGAATAATTATTTTTATGAAAAGATATGAAGTTTAAAACTTGTGTGTCATCATTTAGTGAATGATTCTCAACAACTTTCTTGAAAATACAAAAATGTTATCAACAAATATACACCAAAATCATGGACTGCTGAGAGACAATTTTATCCAGCCAAAAAAAAAAAAAAAAAAAAAACAGATATCCCACAAAGTTAAAAAAAAAAAACATAAAACTCTTCTGGTAGCAGAAAAAAACATGATAATAACTGGACAGATAATTAAAAAAATGATGGGGCCAAGGGGGCAGAATATGAAAGAATAAATTAATTTATTAAATCAATAAAATGTAACACAGGTACATGTGCTTCGTCTGTCTTATTGTATTGATAAATTAACTTACTGAACTCCTTGTTCATTTTATGTTCACAACTTACTGATCACTTCCTCTAAAGTCTGTCAACATGCAGGCAACATTAAGCAAACAGTTCCAAAAAGAAAGAATACATTCCACTGCAAGCAAGCCGGTCAGTCAGGAAACAGCTTTGACCTGTGATCCAACCCGGAAGGGACAATCAGAGGCTAGGATTTCAGAAAGAATAAACAGACATGACAAAAAAGCCAGCAGTAGTACCAATATATCAATAAAGTGAAGTCTGTAAGTGTTATCTGACTGTATTCCATTTTGTATATCCGTACCTCTCAACCTTGAAGCACAAGAAATCTGGACAAAACCTAATATAATGGTGGTACAAAGGCCCAAAAATATGGGTAGATTTTAATTATTGCTCTTATAAACTTTTGTTGCAAGACTAACAGGATTTGTATTGACATGCATGTTCTCAAGAATATGAAATCTGAAACTCAAATACATGTCATTTTTAGTGACTTTACTCCTCAGTGATTTGCCAGAAAACCACAAATTTTATGAAGAACAGACCAAAAATATGAGGAAAAGGTCTGGACTTTGTCAAAATATGAACAGTTGAGAGGTATGCATATGACTAGCAAAAGCAATATACCGAAGCAAAAATAGAGTCAGCCACTCAAACACTGCCATGTACTGCTGCTTCTAATCATATGGTAGTTGGAATAATGTCAGGCAGAACTTATCGACTCATGCTCCATTAAGCTAGCCTTTAAGACAGCCATGCCCCTTAGGGAGCAGTGAGCCCACTGCAGCTGCCCAGCTGGCCTTATTGTAAAGTGACACTGTCTCTATTAACAGTGGCTGTATTTTAAATCAATTTACAGTTCAACCATATGAGTAGTGTAACTGACTGATATATTCAGACTGTTGCTCCATGCTTCATTCATCTGTGGTTGGCAAGGTGTGAACTGGCAAAGTGACTTCAGTAAATTCACACAGACCAAGTGAAGCAACACTACAAGTCCTATACTGACATTTATATCCAAGTTTGAGACATATTTAAAATACATCCTTCTTAGCAGGTCTCCTGACATGCAAGTGCTGATTAGTTCCTGACTGTAGCCGAGAGGAATGACTCAAGGGTGCATGATTCCCTACTCTGTCATTGAAAATGACAATATGGTAGATATGTTCACTGTACCCATGACTCCAAACACACACACTCATCTTAAAATTAAACTTTGGAAAATGAGCCTTGCTGTAAAATATACAACATTTACTGAAATAAGTTATTTTTTGTGGGGACAAAGTGTCTCATACAGAGTAAACAATGTAGACAACTCCAACGTTACTTCACCTTTGGATGTAGGCTTTACCCCATCTCAGTGGCTCTTGGTGAAGTTCACAGCTCTTTAAATGGTGCAGTCAGTGAAAGGCATCTCACTCAATAGCACTTTCTTTACTGAGCCTGTAATGAAAACAGGCTCTGTAGCCTGCAGTAAACAATAATGATTTGATTCTGGTTGCAGACTGTGGAATTGAGGTGAGTTCAGTGTCAGGATTGACCTGAAGGAAATCATTTCTTTGTCTTGGGGTAAAGGCATGTTGGAGTTCAGGGAAGATTTGTATTTAACAAAAATTAGAAAGACCAAAGCATTTGTGTAAATCACTCCTAAGGCATTGTGGAAAGCTAAAAGTGGATTGGGGGAGACAGAGATCTGAGGTTAAGTGGTAATCCCAGAGCCAATTAAAGATGCTAAAAAGTCAGTAAAATAAGATGTTCTTCGTGTTTCACTGTTGCAGTCATCACATTTGGGTTATCTGCTTGCAGTAGCCCTCAGTCGGCCTGATTATCAAAATCTTGGTTCCTTCATCAGTTGCTGTCTCATCTTCCATGACATCAGGGGTATAAAGCATGCAGCCAATGCCATTACATCAGTCTTTCTTGCCGTGCAGTGCCCGAAGCAGAAGCAGTTTGCAAGTGCCGGTCAGCCGACTCCTGAAATTTTCATTTTCAACTAAAGTTAAGTACCCCATTGGGGAAACTTTTTCTTGCTCTAAACCGATGTCAGTAAAAGTCAATAATTGTATTTCTTGTGGAAAGCAAATACCTCACAAAGCTTTTTAATTCGTACTGCATTCCTTGCCTAGGCCCTGACCATGACATACCTTGCTGTCAGTTTTGTGCCTTATTTAAGCAATGAACTATTTGTTGTTGGTATATTTACACTTCTAAATATTTTGGTACTCGGTTCAATTATTCAGATATATCCGACTACCGACATTCCAAAAAACTGCAAAGATAAAGACAGATACAGGCCGACTAGGTCCAAAGTTGCCAACGGCGCTTCTCCTAAGCCAGTCACCAGTTTGCCGGTATTCAGTGAGGCGCTTTTGCAGCCTCTGATACCTGCTACTTCAGATTTGCAGGCCTCTACTGAGACCCATTCGGATACTGCGAGATGCTTCAACTGTGGAACCTGCGGATGTCTCTACCTTGGATGGGTCCAGAGCCTCTGTGCAGGCACTGGCTTCTGAGGGTGTATTCAGGCCTACTGATTTGCATATTAAACTGACACCATCTTCTTTTTCAAGGCCTAAAACTAATCAGGGGAAGCTAACCTTCCCCCTCTAAGAGACCTAGGACTGAATTTGCTTATGATACTTCTGACCAGGATTCTGAAATTTCTGTTTCCTCTGATGACCAGGATTTACCCTTATCTACCTATGAAGATTCTGATGCAGAGGACTCTATTCCCTCTGCTTCCCCCCCAGAGGATTTCTCTTTTGGTGAAACCTTGCATACTCTCAGGAAGTTTTTTTGTTGGGAAAGTCTGGATTTCTCTGATTCTAAAAAGAGGCTTAGGGATTTCTTACTCCTGCCCCAGCACAGGCCTTTAGCTATTCCTCCTGTACTAGACATTGTTGATGATGCCTTTTCTGTATCTAGCTTGACCCCTGACTCTTTACCTCCTGCTCCCAGAAGACCTGATAGATATTACAGGGTTCCTGACTCTCACAAGTTCCTTTTTAAAAATCCTACTGCGGATCCTGAGACCATTTCACAGGGACCCAAGGGCATCAAGGCTACTACTGCCAAAAATCCTACCCCCTCTGACAGAGATTCCAGGGTGCTGGATGGATGGGGAAAAAAAGTATACACTTCTGCAACTTTGGCCATTAGGGCCTTAAACTGCCAGTTTCATATGTTAAAGTATCAGCAGCATATCATTGGATTGCTTAAACAGAAAAAGATGTTGTATTCCTGACTGTGCTGAAAGTAAGAATTTACATGATTTAATGCATTCTGCTGAACAGGTTGGAAAGCATACTTTGCAATGTGGTTTTGATTCACTAGAGGCATCTTGCAGGGCTGCTGTCAGTGGGTCTGTACTTAGAAGGTATGCTTGGCTTAAGGATCACTCTTTGCCAGATCATGTTAGAGCTAAATTTCTGGATGCTCCCTTAAATCAGGACCACCTGTTTGGCAACAAAGCAGAAGAAGTTTTTAAAAAGATGGAGGAAAAAGCTAAATCTATGAAAACTGTTAAAAGATTTCCTACAATTACAACCTCCAAGATTTAGTAGGCATTGGCCTTCTAAGAATTGCTCTTTTCCTGCCTCGTTGAGGCCTTCTCAGTCCAAACCCAGAACCAGCAGAACACCAAGGCTTCAGTCCCAGGGTATGCACAGGACTAAACAGTGGCGGGCTCCCACTTCCAAATCAGGGAGTAGTAATACTCCCCCCAATGGTAAACTGTCTCAATGACAACTTTAAAACTTCCAAGCACTTCTCAACTGACTGCTCCTTTAGAGGGAAAGATTGCTCTGCAGCCAAAAAACTGGGAACTCATTACCCAGGACAAACGGTGTTAAATATAGTTTCCCAAGGATACAGATTTCATTTCCACATGTTACCAACCCCAAACGGTTGGCAAGATCTTCCCCCAAATCAGTGGGTAGAGGCTCAAAAGAAAGTACTCTCTTAAGCATAAAGGGTATTCAAACTGTACCAGAAGAGGAAAAGGGACAAGGTTTCTACTCAAGAATTTTCCTGGTACCCAGAAAAGACAACTCTTGGCATCATATGCTGGACCTTTCCATATTAAACACCTTTTTGGTGATTCCAAAATTCAAGGTGCTATCTCTTCACCAATAACTTCCTATGCTAGGCAAAGATGCCTGGTTGGCAACACTGGATTTAAAAGAAGCCTACCTGCACATCCCAATCAGGGAATCTTGCAGAAGATACCTACGGTTCAAAGCAGGCTACATGCATTACCAGTTCTCTGCACTGCCCTTTGGCATATCTACTCCGTCCAGGGTATTCACAAAGTGCCTAGCTCTAGTCATTGCATTTTGCAGGCAAAGAAATATACAAATATACCCATACCTGGACAATTGTCTAATTCAGGCAAGCCAGGACATACTTCTGAATCATCTGGCATTTGTACAAAAGGTGCTAACTTGTCTGGGGTACACCATAAACAAAAAGAAATCACATCTGGTACCCTGTCAAAAAATTATATTTCTGGGAGCAAGCTTGAACACAACTTCCCAGATGGCTTTTCTCACGCCAGAGAAACAAATACATTTGACAATTTACTACAAACTAATGGCCACAAAAAAACTGCTATCTGCAAAGCAAATACTGCAAGCCTTGGGGTTCAGGGCCTCCTGTATTCTACTAATTCTATATGCAAGACTGCTTATGAGGAAACTACAATGGTATCTAAAAAGCCTATGGTGTCAACATTCTCAGGATCTGGAAGCAATGATTCCTATCATACCTTGCCTACAGTTAGAGTTCCTTTGATGGGCAGAGGCCTGCCACCTAAACAAGGAACTACCATTCACTCTACCCCCTGCCACCCAAACCCTAACAACAGATGCATCAGACTATGAATGGGGAGCTCACCTGGCAGGGAAGTGCATTCAGGGCAAATGGAACCCAAGTCAAATGCACCTGCATATCAATCAAAAAGAAATATTAGCTGTACAGAATGATCTGAAAGCCTTCAAGGACCACATTCTTCCAGGACTATTAATGGTAAGGATGGGCAACACCACTGTCATGTGGTACAGAAACAAGCAGGGGGGTACCCATTCTTACCCCTTCTGCAGACTAGCCAAGACTCTGTGGAACACAGCCTTGAGCTACCAAGTGCATCTACAGGCTCAATTCTTGCCAGGAAAACTAAATACACTGGCAGATGAACTCATCAGAAATCTCATGGATCCACACAAGTGGAAACTGGAACCAAAGATTTTCAACATGTTGATAAACAAATGGGGGAGCCCAGATATAGACCTGTTTGCCTCTCCCCAGAACTACCAATTGGACAAATTCTGCACAAGGACTCCCCACAAACAAGCTTGAAAAGTGGATGCTCTGTCCTTCAGCTGGAAAAATCTATCAGTTTATGTCTTTCCTCCTCTGCCTCTCCTCTCAAAAGTACTACTAAAGATCAAACAGGACAAACCAAGGACAATACTGATTGCACCAGATTGGTCACGCCAACACTGGTACCCCCCTCTTGCGCAGTTTGTCACTGCTGGCTCCATGGCACCTGCCTCAGACCCCTAACTTGCTGTCACAGCAGGAGAGCCAGATTCTGCACCCTCATCTTCAAACCCTGAACCTGGCAGCCTGGCTAATTACTAATCTCTCCATTACCATCCCTCAGTAAACAAGTGTTGGATGTCATTTTGGAGGCAAGGAGGCCTAGTACTAGAAAATCTTATGCTGAAAAATGGAAGAGATTCTGTGCCTGGAACCAAACTCAAGGGATGGGCACACCAACGCCCAATTTACCTCAGAGTCTTCAATACTTAACTGAGATGCTTCATAAGGGCCTTTCTTTTTCCTCCATCAAAATTCATGCCTCAGCTATTTCAGCTCATTACAACACTGAACCACCCCTCTTCTCTAATCCACTGCTCAAGCAGTTCCTCAGAGGGGCCAAAAACTTAAGACCACCCAGGAGAGCCCCAACCCCAGCCTGGGACCTTAAATTTGCATTGAAAAAACTCACTCTTCCTCCTTTTGAGCCAGCTGCAAGTGCAGAGATAAAATTTCTTTCTTGGAAAATAGCTTTCCTTTTAGTAATTACTTCAGCAAGAAGGGTATCTGAACTACAGACCCTTATGGCAGTGGAGCCTTTCATCATCTTCTTTCATGTGGACAGGGTGTCCCTCAGGACCAATCCCTCCTTCATGCTCTAGGTGGTATCCAGTGTGGCTCTTAATCAGTCCATTCATTTGCCAACCTTCTTTTCTAATCCACAGAACAAAGGGGAAAGGATCCTGCACTCTTTAGATGTGCATAGACAACTTAGATTTTACTTGGACAGGACTAAACGTCAAAGGAAATCTGAACAACTGCTGGTGGCATTTGCCGCAGGGGCAGAGGGGGAGGCTATTTCAAAGCAAACTATTTCTAAATGGATAGGCCATTGCATTAATTTCTGCTATAAGCACCATGGAAAACCTATCCCACAGGGGATTAGACCCCATTCAACCAGGGCTCATCTACCTCTACAGCCTTTCTCAGAGGTGTACCTACCAGGAACATCCTAGAAGCTGCTACCTGGAGTTCTGTACATACTTTCACCAAGCATTACCATTTACCAATTTTCTCTAAATCCAGAGCTGGCTTTGCCACTGCAGTCTTGCAGGGCTTTATAGCTGCTCCTAATGCTATCTAAATGCCTCTTCCCATCCTTAGCTTTGGGAATCTACCCAAATGTGATGACTGCAACAGTGAAACACAAAGAACATAGTACAGTTGTGTACGCTTACCATAAATGTAGATGTTCGAGGGTATTCACTGTTGCAGTCCTGGTTACCCTCCCTCCAGCCCCCTGACTTCTTTTGGCTATACCTTTACTCTCCTTTACTATGTTTAAAAGATTTTTGGTGTATTTGCTTTTTGGTTGGAGGTGTAACCTTGTATATACACACACACACATATATATATATATATATATATATATATATATATATATATATATATATACATATTTTTTTTTTTTTTTAATTGCTTCCCATTAGGGGGGCACCTGACATCTGGGGCAAGAAAAACTGATGTAATGGCATTGGCTGCATGCTTTATACCCCTGACTACCATATGTCACAGAAGATGAGACAGCAACTGATGCAGGACCCAAGACTTTGATAATCAGGCCAACTGAGGGCTACTGCAAGCAGATAACCCAAATGTGATGACTGCAACAGTGAATACACTCGAACATCTACATTTATGGTAAGTGTACACAACTGTACTATAACACCTTTATACAGAATAGACAAGTCATTATCTTCTTAGACGGTAAGACAACATTCATTTCTCTTTTTTTTTTTTTTTTTTGCATTATTATTTATTTAGCGATTCATATCTATAGCTGTTTATGGAAGCCATTAAAACTTTCCATAATGTTCCCCATACTACAATATTCAGGGGAAATTATGACCTTTAGTTTGTAAATGGAGTCAGGATTTTTGTTTATGCCCTTTGTGTTCCATGAACCCGACTGATATCCAGCATGCACTGCTCAAAATGCTTTGTTTTTACATGCAACATACATGATGGTTATCCCTTTTATGGTGCCATTGTGTGGATACCAACCCTTCCCCTTCACACTGACTGGCACTTGGAATTAGCTCCTGAGCACCACTAGGGTATGCAGTTGCTGTGACAAATGCTTTACAACCTTTCTTAAAAAAAAAAAAAAAAAAAATTATTCCACTGGATGTTTCTTTTATTTATCATTTGTTACCCAAGTGTATGTGGTGCTTCATAGACTGTTTCAGACATGACCTTGATAAAACTAATGCAGACATGGGATAAACATGCAGTTTTCACACAGATAGTGAATAGACGTCAGTATAAAATCCTGCACCTGGAGCAATGAGACAGAAATCTAACAGAGACGTCTTTCTGCCAAATCCATTTTTCTCACTTGCTCTATCTGTTCATCAAACTATAGACCTTAGTTTCATATCCAGTTTATACTACATCTGATTAACCCCTGCAGTTATTTGGAATGCCTGACACTTAACAAAAAATATTATCAGTGCCACGAACCTTCAGTTGCCAAGGCCACTGTAACTGATGTATTTCTTTGTTCATTTAATTTTAATCTTTTACTCTTTATCTGGCGAAATCCATCACTGGATGAGTGAACCCTCCAGCAGACAGAAGGAGGTCGGACTCTGCTTATAAAATCCAAAATAAAGGGTGGGAGACTCTCAAAGCATCCATGTGGTAAATGTCTAGAGCTTATTCTATACAGGCAAACATTTTACTTTTTTAAAACCTCATGCATCTGTGGCTGTAAAGAAGCATCTCAGTCTAGTATGCTTTTTCCACACGGACTATGTTATTTGCTGTGTCTTTTATTCATTCATTCTGCTGTATCCTATTCAGATGTTTAGAGGAACAGTAGCCCTCCAAGGCAGTCAGTAAGAATAAGGCAGAGATCAAGTCATGAGCATGAAGTCATTAATTTATTTTTCCTAACCACTTTTCATGGTGAGGTTCCTTTGCAGGGGAAGGGATTATACATGTTCTAGCCCATATCAAATTACTCCTGTTAAACATTTCTGCTACACAGTGATGGTGCTATTTTGTATTGAATTTACACGGGTTCCTATTGTAATATCGAATTTCCAATTGTTCAAATCACTAAAGGCCGACCTTTAATGATCGAACAATTGGAAATTCAAATTCATCAAACTTAACATAAAAAAAAAAAAGGAAAAGTAAAGTGTGAAGGCAGGGGGGCAAGTCGCCCTTCACCCCTCACACCCCCCGCTACTTAAATATACCAACTCCGAGATCGTGCTACAGTGTAGGAAAGAGAAATCTTCCCTTTCCGCACCGTAGTTCGTTAAAGTGCGATCTCAGAGTTGGTATATTTAAGTAACGGGGGAGGGGTGCATTCTCTTTGTTTTTTGGGGTTGTTTTTGTTTGTTTTTTTTTTAAATTTTGAAGTTACAGAACTTCAATCATATGGTGTCGACCATATGGTATTCAAAGTTCCATAACTTCGATTTTCTAATAGGTAACCAGTTTACACACGCATCAGTATTTCACATTTCATGATTTTAGGTCAGGCTTTGTGACAGATTTTTGAAATGAGACACTGTGTATGTGTGAAGCAACACCACCAGCCACACTATTGTCATTGTAGTGTATGTAGTATAGTGCAGTGTCATTGTAGGTCACCTACCATGTGATACTGCTTAGCTCCTAAATGCACTCAAGAAGTGGAACACAATTTGGGTCAAAGTGTGGAAATAAGATATCAGAACTTCTTGAATGACCTGGCAGTAATTGCCAGCTGCCCTGTTTTGGTGTGGGTGAGTCTTGCAGTTAAGAAAAGTAAAAGTCTATCCTAACATCCCCCTAAATTGCATCTAAGAGGTCTTGTAAAAATGGATTGTTAAAATCTGATTTGTTAAAATTCAAGGAGCTACATTTAATAATTGCTGTGTTGTTGGATCTTAAAATATTATAACTGTAAAAATTGTATGTGGATGGTTGAGGTTTCATAATGTCAGCTATCACTGTGTTGCAGATTATGTGCTTTGTTATCCAGTCAAAAGACTTGGAGAAGAAGGAAACATGAGTTTTATGTGTTTTGAAAGTGAAATGACTCAGGAAGGAGGGAAATGATAAGTCTTATATAGTTTTGCACATTTTCCCTTTTCCCCATGTTTATTAATAAAAACTACAAAAAAACTAGCCAAGCTAGAGTTTTTACTGTGTGATACCTTAAACCTCCTGTAACAGAGGCCCATAGGATATATGCAAATGACCCAATAAGGACATCAAGTGTTTCAGCTGTATAACTTCTGAATATCCATGACTTTTTCCTTTTTAAGTCCTTATGGACAGATTCAGGCCAGCAAAGCCAAAGGCCACTAGTTGTGGACATGCATGTTTCGTCCTTCTTATCGCCTTGTCAGCACAGCATAAGTGGACTGTTTGGCTATACTCTAGAAACACAGGGTATTTAAACCCAGTTGATGATCATTGTCCACAGCTTGTGGTGTTTGGCTGTGTTGGCCTGATTCTGCCAATAAAGACTTAACAATGAAAAAGTCTTGGACATTCAGAAGCCAGTTGAGATATTTTGCAGGCACCTTAATGGTTATGGATATAAACTGGGACTTGTGTTTCTAGAGTATAGCAAAACAATGCACTTAATGCTGTGTTAACAAGGTCATAAGAAGGCTGAAATGTGTATGTCTACAGCTAGTGACGTTTGACTTTGTTGGCCTGAATCTGTCCATAAAGACTTAAAAACAAAAAAGTTAAAAGTCATGGACATTTGGAAGACATATAACTGAAACACTTGATGTCCTTAAGGGATCATTTGCATATATTTCGTGGGCCTCTATTACAGGAGGTTTAAGGTATCACAGTAAAAACTCTAGTTTGGCTAGGTTTTTCATGTAGTTTTTATTAATTGGTTTGTCTGTGTGCCCTATTTACCTTTTGGTTTCCATGTTTATAATGTCAAGGGTAGTATATAGAGAAGTCAGGGGGTTGTAGTGTTTTATGCTACTTTGTGTAGTGATGGTTTAAGCTTTTGGTAGTGCTTATGTTAGATATTATAGTTGCAAAATGTTGCACCTTGATTAAAGGTAGACTTGATGTTTCATATAAGTTTGGTGTTAGTGGCTCAACAGGTAGCACACTCACTTTTGTACTGGAAGCCAAAATGGCTATAGGCTCTATTCATATAGCTGGCACTTGGATAAAATGTTCCACTTTAGACACTACAGTACAGTGACCATGTTCCTCTGTTCAACATTTGTGGTCTGGGTTCACTGGTTAATTCTGAGTTAGGCCATATTTTATCTATATACCACTTGCATTATTTGTAAAGTCTAGTTCTAAACTATGAGTGCCTTTGTTTTCTCATTATAGTAACAGTGATGTAAAAAAATATATATATTTTGCGAGGAGGATGGTCAAGCCCCTCCATGCAAAATACTTCAGGAACTATAAGTATACCAATTCCATGGTTACTCACTGTCAGGCTAAGGGAATACATTTCCTTTTGAACTAGCCAGTTTTTTAGTTTTAGCACTCAGATCGGTTTCTTTGAGCTCAGCACTTGTTCAGAACTCGTTGTAAGCACTAAATAAGCTACAAATTACTACAGCACTCAACTTTCCTCACTTTTCTAGAGGAAAACAAGTTTTAGTACTTAATAAATAAGCACATATACAGGCATGTCGAAGGGTTAGCTCCCGGTGTTTTCTCCTGTCTACCTGATTAATCTGTACATCTTGGGGCAATGCAGCAATTGCCTCATGTACACAGACAACCCTCTCCTCATACCACCCAACACTACATCCTTTGAGAGATGCGCTTATATAGCCAAACTGGAAGCAAAGCTCTCTTCACCTAAGACTGGACTAGACAGTCAAGAGGAGAGGGTAAACACTTGCACCACACCACACTCATCACATAGTCTCTCAAAACCTACACCACCAAAACACACACCTACATTCATGGAGGCTCTCAATAAAAATCTGCCCAAGCAATAGGGACTTCCAAAGCAGAAACGCAAGCAACCTCCACCCCCCAACTCACCCCAAATGACACATAGCCTACAAACTCAGTGTGCCACTCAACCATAGCCTATAAGACTTAACTACGTACCGAACACTCTAGTCATAGGTGACTCTATAGTCAGGCACACTAATGTTCCACTCACCAGGCTAAACAAGGAGAAAGTTACTGTCAGTTGCCTGTCGGGGGCCAGGATGCATCACATAATGCACACACTCAGGTCACTCCACAACAAGTACAAATATGACTCTGTCATTGTCCATGTTGGAGTGAATGACCTGAGAGGTACCTCCCTGGACTACATGAAAAGAGACATGAAGGAGCTGTCCAATCTTGTAGCCTGGGCAGGTATGACCCTAGCCCTGAGTAGCATACTGCCATCACCAGAATGATACCACAGAACAAGGACAAAATGATTGAATTCAACAATTGGCTAAGCAATTGGTGTCATTCTAAGGGGATCCAGTATCTGTCTGCCTGAGATGACATGATCAACAGACCACTATGCTTTGCCAGAGATGGCCTGCACCTGTCGCCCTTGGGATTCTGGATACTGGGTAAGGCTCTTGCCACCCCATATAGTGCCTTTTTTTAGGCAAGGTGTTCAAATGACAAACTCACCACCATAACAGGTACAAACAAGCAAAATCTTGGGGTAATGCTACTCAATGCTAGAAGTCTAAACCTCAAAATGCACTCACTCGAGGGTCTCCTTAAAATGGAGAACATTGACATCTGTGCAGTGACAGAGACCTGGTTCAAGGATCCAGAGAGCACCCCTGCATTACCAGGCTATAATTCATACTACACCTTTTGGCCACCTAACCTGGACTGAAACACTAAAGGTGGAGGCGTGTCCATATTTTTTAAGGATATCCACATCTCCAGGCTAGTTGCTCAGCATAATGCATCCGAGATTATCCAAGTACAGCTAACTCTGGGCAAGACCACAATCCAAATTGTAGCTTGGTACAGATCCCCCACCATGCCCCAGGATTCCCACTCCTCATTTCCTGATACACTGGAAAATATTAGGGTACAACCTATCACCCTAATAATGGGTGATTTCAACTACCTAACCATTAACTGGGAAAACTACTCATGTACCAAATCTTTTGCTCAACATTCTCTGGAATTCATAAATTCCAATGCCTTGGATCAACTTATCCACACCCCCACCAGGGGCAGCAATATCCTAGACCTGGTCATTACCAACATGGGCAACTAGTGTTTCACACCAGAGGTCAATTCCTCATTGGTCAGATACGACCACAAGCTAACCACCCTAGACATCCACATCCTGCCCCCATCCCCCTTTAGGGAAACCACCGTAAAATATTTCTCCAAAGCCAACTTCACGCTTCTTAAGACAGAAGTGACAAACTTCACGACACCCATGCAGAAGGACAATAGAGGTACGACTGCTGAATACTACACAAATGCACGTTATAAGCACTTACATGAGTGCATGGATCGTGGAATCCCTAACAGAACCAAGATGGTATCCTCCAAAAAAAGGAAGCCAATCTGGTAGTCCCCTGCCATAAACAAACTATAATAACAGAAGAAAGAAACTGTTGCAAAAAAAGAGTAAAATCCCATGAATGGAAGAACTCCCTTGTCAGTCTCAGTAAAAAGCTGAGATCCCTCATAAAATCCTCCAAAGCTAGTTATAAAAACAAAATCGCCACTGATTCTAAAGACAACCATAAAGCATTCTATAGCTATGTCAAGAATCTCAATGGCAACACTCAGATCTGCTCTGAGTTACAGCACAATGGCACTAAATATACAGAACCAACTGATATTGCCAACATCCAGGCAGATAGGTTCAGTGCTAACTTTACCCCCATCTCACCCCCTAAAGGGCCCATCTCTATACCGGAAGAATACAAAGTTCCTGTAATCATGGCTGTACAGATAAAAAACACATTCTCCAAAGCCAAGAACACACCATCCATGGGACCTGACAACATCCCACGCTGCATTCTAAATGAACTACAGAGTGAACATGCACCCCACCTAAGTACCATGTTCAATCATAGCCTCTCCTCAGGCCTTGTGCCCACTGAATGGCGCACAGTGATGGTTATCCCACTCCACAAAGGGCGAGCCACTTCAGAACCTGGGAACTACTGCCCCATTAGCCTGACGAGCCTGGTCTGCAAAGTTATGGAATGTATCATCATGGAACTTATAAACAATGACACTGGTAATCTCCAAACTCTGGACCCCACCTAGTTCAGGTTTGTAAAACTCAGATCATGTCTCCTAAACCTGATAGACTTCTTTGAAGCAGTCAACAGAGCCATAGATGAAGGTATGGTGGTTCACACTGCCTATCTTGATCTCAACAAGGCTCTTGACACCATCCCCCATGCTAGAATTATAGATAAACTCATAAACCTAGGTATAAATCCCAATATCACAAGATGGGTTGCCAACTGGCTCACTGGCAGAACCCACACTGTGAAAGTAGCAGACTCCAAATCTGACTTCAGACCAGTGACAAGTGGAGTACCACAGGGTTCAGTCCTGGGTCCTCTCTTGTTTGGTATCTACTTCTCAGAAGTACAGGCTAACACAGAAGGTCTTTGGCTAATGAAGTTCGCCAATGACTGCAAACTAGGAGCCATAATCTTAACTCCTAACGATGTGGACATCCTGCAAAAGGGCCTCAGTGAGACAGATGCCTGGTGTCAAAGCCATGGCCTCAAGCTCAATGCCAAAAAGTACATTGTCATCCCTTTTGGTAAAAACTCTGTACCCATGAACTATCACATAGGAGGTAGTCTACTTAACACCGAAAATGTGATAAAGAGACCTTGGGACACAGGTGGACAGTAGTCTCTCCTTTGATAATCACATCGCTACAGTAGTCAGGAAATTGTTCTACATGGCACACCTCATCACAAATGGTTTCTCATCCAGAAAAAAGAGGTCATTGTTCCCCTGTACTCGTCACTCATTAGACCCATTATAGAGTACAGCACCCCTTTTGGTATGTACCTCACAAGACATCTACAACAACTAGAAAGGCCACAGAAATACCTCACAAAGAGGATTACTGGCTTCAAACAGATGCCCTATACAGACTGTCTCAAAAACTCCAGCTTTACTCCATCACATATCGCCTACCCAGAGGCGATCTCTGCCTAACATACAAAGCTATGTCAAACCCAGAGCTGTTGGACATGCTCCACTTAAAGAAATCCCAATCCCTCCAAGCTACACGCTCTAGGCACTAAACCTTGTCACCACAATAAACAGAACATGCTGGAGGGATAGATTCCTGTCCCAGAGACTTCCCATGCTCTGGAACAAACTACCTATCTGTATCAAACAAAGCTCCTCATTAGCACTCTTCAAGAAAAATCTTGATGATTGGATTGGAGAAAGGAAATTCACCCTGTGGATCACTTATGTGGCTCTGCTCGACAGGGGCACAGGAAAATAATTTTCTTGGGTGGCAAGAGCCAGGGTACCTTTTGGGCTAGGCTTATATAGACCCTAGGGCCAATAGCTAGTACCTACCTATGAACCTATGAACATCTCTGCTGCAGAAGTTCAGCAATCACAGAATTAGTATAGCAGCCAGCTTCCATTTTTTATGCACAAAAGTTTTTTTCCTGCTGTTAGGACTCAAGATAAAGGTGTTTTTGAATAACTGCATCCTTCCATCTTTGATAACTGTCTTTAAATCTCATCCATTGCTCCTTGGCTGACACTGGTATAGCCAGTCTCTAGGTGAATACCCTTGACTTCATCCATAAGGAAAGTAACCAGTCTCAGTCTAAAGTTCACAACAATGGTTATAAACGTTGTAGGGTAGGGTTTAGCCATGCTGAGGCTTTTCTGAATAACTCATCCTTCTGTGGCTGCAGAGCAGCATGTAAGCCTTGGCAATTACTTCCTCACCTGTAATATTTAGCACCTGATGCACCTGTCTTTATAGGTTCATAGGTGGTTACTAGGCTAGCAGCCCAAGAACCATTTTAAGCATAGCCAAGCTTACACCAAATTTACCAAAATATTACTGCTGTTTCAATACCTCAGTATATTTTATTGTTATGATATAGGCTTGTACACATCAAGCATTCGTAGCCTGACCATATCCATTAAAGACATAGGTGCCAAACCAGCAGTAAATTTGAAACGTCCCATCCAGTTGTCCAAATTATGCTTGAATAGGATTAGGGATTGGGCTTTGTGTGGATGGGAAGCCTGTTCCAGAGAAGGGGTGATCTTTGAAACACATACCTGTCCCTCCAACATTAAATGTTTATGCCATAGATGGTATTCCTTATGATATTTGTTTTGAGGATGTGCAACAGATTAATCAGTGTGGGATCTGAGGATGCCTTGGGTGCTTGGCATAAATCGCCATGTAGCACTCTGTAAGAGACTAAGTACAGGGCTAGGGCTTTGAGATGTGTAACAACTTGAAGAATAGCAGCAAGAAGAAATCCACAATGGGCCACAGCACAAACACAGGTTTAATTAAAGAAGAAAAAAAAAAACTCTAGCGCCTCAGCTTACAGCCCTCCAGGAGTAATACAAAACACATAGTTTTACACAGACTTTATATAACACCATTCATCAATTAATTATTCAATTACATAGTAATTGTTTCGAATTAATCTCTAAATTTAAGCCTGCAGGTGTCATATTATTGAACTTTAGTATATAAACAGATTCTTTTCAAAGAAGTTTGTCCTTAATATGACATATTTCACCAATTTTCATAAAAAACTTGCTCTAAAACAGAAGCTTTCAACAAAGAATGATCAGCGTTATGAGCGGTTTTGAAATGCATTGCAACATTACTTTCTGTTTTGCCATTCTTTAGAGATCTTGCTCAGAACACCTTTTCATAAACCTTTTGCATGCATGCCTCTGGCCTACCTTACTCATATTCTCAAACTTTCATTGTTTGTTTTTCTTATCCATTGTACCCATAATATTGTTTTCCTCTGTAATATTGTTAATTTGTCTCTATTCGTATGTATTTGTATGTCTGTTTGGGGCTTTTCCCCTCGGGTCTCCACTGAAAAAGGGTAATTCTTACCCAGCTGGACCAACCCGGTTAACAAATGCAAATAAATAAATAAATAAATATCTTATATATTCCTGTATTCTTACTTTAAATTTCCTTTTGCTTTCATCTTTATAAAATAAATTACAAGGGCAGCTGAGAGCATGTATTATCCCTTCACTGTTACATTAAAAGCTACCACCAGGAGAAACTTGATACCATCATTTTCTTAAAATTTGTAACACAGAAACATATGGAGCAACCACCGCAAGGAATTACGTGCAGTGTCACGTTAGGCATAGAGAAATAGCTAGAAACCACAAAATCAGACTTTTTCCTTTTTTATAGGAAATACAAGGACTATTTGCTATTATTCTCTCCAAATCCATGTCCTGAAGTAAAAATTTCCAACAGCTATGTAGTATTTTATTTATCCTGTTGTTCAGACTATTATACACTGAAACAAAATGTACGTGATTTTTGCAAGATTCAGCATTATTCCTTTCTCCATGCATAGGATCATAGGTTCATAGGTTGGTACTAGGCTATCGGCCCTAGGGCCTATACAAGCCTAGCCATAACAATTCCCTGGATATTTCTTCCCACAATATTTACTTCTCTAGACCCCTGTCTAGCAGGGTGACTGACATGATCCCCGGGGTGAATTTCCTGTCTCCCATCCAATCATCAAGGTTCCTTTTGAAGAGGGCCAGTGAGGTGCTCTGCTTGACATGTATGGGCAGTCTATTCTAGAGCATGGGGAGTCTCTGGGTCAGGAACCCATCCCTCCAGCATGTTTTGTTCATTGTGGTGACAAGGTTTATTTCCCTGGAGCATGTGGCTCTGAGGGATTGGTATTTCTTTAAGTGGAGCATGTCCAACAGCTCAGGGTTTGACATGGCCTTGTATGTTAAGCAGAGATCGCCTCTGAGTAGACGATATGCCAAAGAGTATAGCTGGAGTTTTTTTAGACAGTCAGCATATGGCATCTGCTTTAGGCCTGTGATTCTTTTAGTGAGGTATTTATGTGGCCTTTCCAGCTGTTGCAGATGTCTTGTGAGGTACATACCAAATGGGGCATTATACTCTATAATGGGTCTAATGAGGGATGAGTACAGTGGGACAATGACCTCCTTTTTTCTGGATGAAAAGCCCTTAGTGATGAGGTGTGCCACATAGAAGGATTTCCTGACTGTTTTGGCGATGTGGTTATCGAAAGTGAGACCACTGTCCACCTGTGTCCCTAAGTCTCTCATTACACTTTCGATATTTAGTTTACTGCCACCTATGTGGTAATTCATGGGTACATGTTTTTTTTCTAAAGGGGATAACTATACATTTCTTGGCATTAAGCTTGAGCCCATGGCTCTGGCACCAGGCATCTGTTTCTGTAAGGCCCTTTTGTAGAATATCCACATCACTTGCGGATTCAATAATGGCTCCCAGTTTGCAGTCATCTGCAAACTTTGTTAGCCAGAGTTCCTTAGTGTTGGCCTGTACTTCAGAGAAGTAGATGCCAAACAAGAGTGGACCCAGGACTGAACACTGAGGTACTCCACTTGTCCCTTGTCTGGAGCTGGATTTGGAGTCAGCTACTTTTACAGTCTGGGTTCTGTTAGTAAGCCAGTTGGCAATCCATCGAGTGACGCAGGGATTTATGCCCAGCTTAGTAAGTTTATCAATGATTCCAGAGTGGGGGATGGTGTTGAAGGCCTTGGCGAGGTCCAGATAGACTGTGTGGACTGCCTTACCCTTGTCCACAGCTCTGGAGACTGATTCAAAGAAGTCAATCAGATTCAGGAGACAAGATCGGCCCTTCACAAACCCAAACTGGGTGGGGTCCAGTGTTTAAAGGCTGCCAATGTCTTTTTTTATAAATTCCATGATAATGCGTTCCATGCCCTTGCAGATAAGGCTTGTCTGACTGATGGGATGGTAGTTCCCGGGATCCAAGGCGGATCCCCCTTTGTGGAGTGGGATAACTGTAGCTGTGCGCCACTCAGTGGGCATGAAGCCCGCGGTGAGGCTATGATTAAACATGACACTTAGGTGAGGTGCCAGTTCATTTTGTAGTTCATGCAGTACACAGCCTGAGATGTGATCTGGTCCCATGGATGCTGTATTCTTAGCTTTGGAGAGTGCAGTTTCTACCTGTGTGGCCATGATTACCAGAATTTGGCAATCTTTTGGTATTGAGATTTGCCCTTTAGGGGTTGGGGGGGGTGAAGTTGGCACTAAATTGATCTGCCAGGAAATTGGCAATATCCTTGGGATCAGTTTATTTAATGCCATTCTGTTGTAGCTCAGAGCAGATCACATTGCCATTTAGATTCTTGACATAACTATAGGATGCCTTGTGGTTGTCTTTGGAATCTTTGGCAATTTTATTTTCGTAACTAGCTTTGGAGGATTTTATGAGGGATCTTAGCTTCTTACTGAGGCTGGTGAGGGAGTTTTGTTGCATCCTAGGATTTTCCTCTTTTCTGCAACAGTTTCTTCCTTCTTTTGTATAGTTTGTTTATAGCAGGGGACCACCAGATTGGCTTCCTTTTTTGGAGAAGAGCATCTTGGTTGTATTTGGGATGGCACGATTCATGCATGAGTAGATGTGCTCGTACAGTGCCTTAGTATAGGATTCTGCAGTCGAACTTTCAGATCCCGTCTGCATGGGTGTCATGAAGTTTGTCACTTCTGACTTCAGTAGCATGAAGCTAGCTTTGGAGAAGTTTTTTAAGAAGGTTTCATTACTGGGGAGTGGGAGTGGGATGTGGATGTCAAGGGTGATTTGCTTATGGTCAGACCTGACCAATGAGGGGGTGACCACTGGTGTGGAACATCTATCTCCCATGTTGGTAATGACCAGGTCTAGGATATTGGAGCCCCTTGTGGGACAATGGATTAGTTGATCCAGGGCATTGGAATTTATGAATTCCAAGAACCGTTGAGAAAAGGAGTTGGTACCCGAGTAGTTTTCCCAGTTAATGGCAGTATAGTTGAAATCACCCAGTATTAGGGTGTTTGGTTGTATCTTAATATTTTCCAGTATGATTAGAAAGATGTAGTGAGAATCTTGGGGAATAGTGGGGTATCTGTAGCAAGCTACAATTTGGATTGCAGTCTTACCAAGTGTTAGTTGCACCTGGAGAATTTCAGATGCATTGTGTTGGACAACTAGCCTGAAGGTGTGAATATCCTTGGTGAATATGGACACTCCTCCACCTTTAGTGTTTCGGTCTTGGTTTTGTGGCCAAAAAGTGTGTTAAGAGTTGTAGCCTGTTATTGCAGGGGTGCTCTCTGGAGCCTTGAACCAGGTCTCAGTTACTGCACAGATATCGATGTTCTCCATTTTTAGAAGTGCCTCGAGAGAGTGCATTTTGAGGTGTAGACTTCTAGCATTGAGTAGCATTACCTTCAGATTTTGCATGCTTGTATCTGTTATGGTGGTGGTTTTATCCTTTGAACCTTGTCTAAAAAAGGCACTATAAGGGTGGCAAGAGCTTTAGCCAGTAACCTGAATCCCAGGGATGACAGGTGCAGACCATCTCTGGCAAAGCATTGTGGTTTGTCTATCATGTCTTCCCAGGCAGACATATACTGGATCCCCTTTGAATGACACCAGAAGCTTAGCCAATTGTTGAAGTCAATCATTTTGTCCTTATATTGTGGTATCATTCTGGGCGAAGGCAGGATGTTACTCAGGGCTAGGGTCATACCTGCCTGGGCCACATAATCCAAGAGCTCTTCCATGTCTCTTTTCATGTAGCCCAGGGAGGTACATCTCAAGTCATTCACTCCAGCATGGACAATGACAGCGTTGTATTTGTACTTGTTGTGGAGTGACTTGAGTGCATGCATTATGTGGCGGATCCTGGCACCCGACAGGCAGCTGACTGTAATTTTCTCCTTGTTCAGCCTGGTGAGTGGGACATCAGTGTGCCTGACTATAGAGTCACCTATGACTAAAGTGTTGGGTACATTGTCTTGTCTTAGTGGCTGTTGTTGGGTGGCACACTGGTGTTGTGAGCTATGTGTCACTTTGGTTGTGACTTGTGTTTGCATTTCAGCTTTGGAGGTCCTTGTTGCTTTGGCAGGTTAATGTTAAGGGCCTCCGCATATGTGGGTTTAGTGTTGCTATGTGTGGGTATTGATGATGTGGGTTTTGAATGGCTATGAGTTGCTTGAGGTGTAGTGCAGGTGTTAACCTTCTCCTCTTGACTCTCTAGCACAATCTTGGCCGGAGAGAGCTTTGCTTCCAGTTTGGCTATGTAAGTGCATCTATCGCAGGTTGTAGTGTTTGTTGGTGGTAGGAGGAGAGGATTGTCTGTGTACATGAGGCAGTTGCTGCATTGCCCCAGTATGTCCAGATTCACCAGGTGGACAGGAGAAATCACCAGAAGCTGACCCTTGGACATGCCTGTTTAGGTGCTTTATTTGTAAAGTTTAAGAGCTGTTTTCCCTTACCTTTGCAAGATACTTTGCAATTATAGGCTGTTTAGTGCCTACAATTAATTTCTCCTTATTGACAAGGAGAGTTGAGTGATTGTATCAGTTTCAGGATTCCTAGTGCTTTCCATCAGGTTCTAGAGCAAGTGCTAGTCACAGGGATTCAGATTTTAGTGCTACTGGTGAGAAACCAGCTAGTTCTAAGGGAAAATTTGAAGAGCAGACTTTCTGGTACCTGGAATAGTTTAACTGTAGCTTCGCAGTGCTGTACAATGCAAAAAATGTGCAAACATACGCGTTTTTAAGCCAGAAAGCTGAAAGGGATAGAAATCAGCTCAAAAAGGCTAATAAAATTACAATTTCAGAGCTGGAAACCACTCCTCTAGCGTTAGATAGGCAGTACAATGCTCACCACTCCCACTGGTAAGCAGTAGGACTTCCCTCTACCACAGCAAGGTCTGGATAGCTCTGAACACAGAAAACAAAGTCCTGAGACAAGCAAAGCCTGAGATATGAACTGGCAAGGAAAGGTGGGAAACGAGCAAACAAGATAGTATTTTTTTGTTGTTGAAACAGGCTAAACAATGCAATAATACAGTAAATAAACATAGAAAAGGCTAACACACTTGAGTGTGTAGTCCTAAACAGTAAATGCAATTAAAACTCTACAAAATTAGCAATTTAAAACTTTTTAAATGAAGCAAGGCAAGTGCACAACTGAAAAATGATTTAATAGGCAGTAATACAGCAGAATAAGTAGTCTACATATACAGAGACGTCTGTGTATACAGAAAAGCAGCTAAAGCACACAAACAATTCAGATGCAGTGTAACCGAGAGCACTTGAGTTGTAGCAATATTAAGGCAATTACAGTTATAATAAATGCTTTAAAATACACTCTATATTTCCAAAATGTTTGAGAAGCACAGCCAGAACACAAAGAGATTCAGACAATTTTTTATTTATTTATTTTTTTGAAAGGGAAAAAGGAGAGACAGAAGGCCTTTTCAGATGTTCTCTGTATTAGGTAGAATGAGCTAATGACAATAGACTGGGAGGAATGTCCCAGATCAGATTTACAGTAGGGGCGGGCAACTGCAAAGCCACCAATTATAACAAGACACGTGGGGACCAATACTAAAGCTATTAGCCTACAGACAGTAAACACTACAGAAAGCCACAAAATGAAAGTTTTTAAACAGATAAAGGAGCAAAGAGACTCTACAGAATGCTTTTAACTGCAAACAAATCAGTAACTCATGCAGATTAGTTAATAGCAATAAAATACACTAAACACCATGCAGCAGGCAATAAAAAGTGCTATATATAAATTGCTAGAAACATCTTTCTAGCAATGACATATTGACACTGATTTAACCCCTGTCTAATTGCTACAACTCTTTGTAAAGACTTATTAACCACATTATAGTTATAACCCCTGTTAATAAACATGTAAAAAGTGTACCTACATTCTCTTACAAAATCCCCCCAATCACTACAAATTTTGTGCATTTGAAGAAACTCCCCACAGGGTAGGGCTTTGAGATAGTCTGCATAGGACTTTTTGTTTACTCCTTGTGTTCTTTTCATGAGGAACCTCTGTGGTCTCAAACTGTTGCAAGTGCCTAGTCAAGTACATTCCAAACGCTGTGCTGTACTCGATTATTGGTCTGATGAGAGCTAAGTATAGCAGAACAATAACCTTCCCTGATCTGGATGCGATGCCCTTACTTAATTGTGCAAAGCAGAATTATTTTATCACCACAGTAGAAACATGATGGTGAAAGGTCAGGTTAGTTCCCAATCCCTGACCACTGGGTCAACTTTTAGAGGTGCATTAGCAATTTAATTTCCAGGGTCAGGTACTATTATACCCTGCTGTAGGGACCGGTATGTGTCTCAAAGGGTTCCTGCACTATGGTGTGACAAAGGAGGTACTGCCATCACAGCCAGCTGAAATGTTGCAAATACATGTGTGGCATTTGTGAATATTAAACTAATTTATACAAGATGGTGGTGTTACAAATGTATTAGCACTGTATGTCATATAAGATACTTGTGTTGCAAATGTATCAGAACTACGTGTCATGTGTATATCAAACTGCTTTGCATAGATGTTGGTGTTTAAAAGGTATTTGTAAAGTGCTTGTGCTTAAAATGTAGCCACAGTGTGCCCTACTGGAAGAGAACAGAAATGTACATACACTGTTTTAATTGTTTAAATATATCTGTTTTAACTGAGGAAACTGGAGGGGTAACCTCAATACAGCAAACCTTAGAAAAATATCTGAAATTAAATCACATTATAGGCTAGACCATAAAGATGTTTCAGTACAACCAGAGTCATAATTCTGCACTAGGAAGCTTTCTGTATTGTCTTTGGGGTGAATTAATTGCTACTTGGAAGTATTAAGGAATGCAATTGTTTTATGAATTCCAGCACCTGACAAAGATATGAGCAACAGCCCTTGTCTGGGTATTTCTACATGTAGATGCTAAACACTGCCAGCTGCCAGCAGTGGGGGTTTGTATGAGAACTAGAAGTCAGATGACCAGAAATTATGTCATTTGCAAGCTATCCCAGCAGTAATATTTTAGGTATTATTTTGAGAAGTCTCTCAGTGATACAGAGCGTTCTGCATTTTGTTTTGAACCTGACAACAACAAGAAGCAACATTCACCACATCTGACTTGCTGTAATAGTAAGTTACTAGGGAATAGTATAATTCTCTTAGATACAGTCATTGTTGGAGACTGTCCTTCAATGTTATTTTAAATATTTCCTGTGTTTTGAACTCTGATGTCACTGTGAATATATTCTTCTTCTTCTTTCGGCTTTTCCCAGGTAGGGGTTACCACAGCGGATCACTGTCCGCTCATGATTGGCAGTGGAGTTTTATGGTGTTGAGTTGCCAGCCCGGCACCCACCCATCCACAGAAGGCACACACACACACACACACATACACACACACACACACACACACACACACACACACACACACACACACACACACACACACACACACTCACGCCTAGGGCCAATTTAGTGTGTCCAATCCACCTACAGCATGTCTTTGGGATGTGGGAGGAAACCGGAGTACCTGGAGGAAACCCACGCGACCACAGGGAGAACATGGAGACTCCGCACAGAAGACACCCCAGCCAAGGATCGAACCGGAGAACCTCTTGCTGTGAGGCGGCAATGCACTGTGAATATATTTATTTGGTGACACTGTGCGAGCCACTTTAGTAGCCTTGCTCTTGGTCAAACTACCATTTGTATCAGTTATAATATTACACAGAAAGACTGGACATCCTTTGTTAAGGGTCCTAAAGTAGCTGATAAGGAGTGACTGGTGGCAGTGGTAACTATTGTATAGTATGGGCAGAAGGGGGCATAGCTGCTAAAACTGTGTCAGCCTTTCCCATGTGTGTGTGTGTGTGTGTGTGTGTGTGTGTGTGTAAATTCAAAACCTCAAAGAGTGTGTGTGTCAGCTACTTGGGCAGGGACATGAAGCACTGGTTGGACAGAGAGGGTGCTGGAGGTCTTAGACTGGTCACTCAGCTGAGATCTAAACTTTATAGCTTTGCCAGTAGAATGTCTTAATGGGGATCTGGAGAATGCGGGAGAAACCAGCCTGGACTGATTGTGGTCTTTGTATGCTCTTAAGGGAAATCGCACTTGATGCAGCGAGGTGCATCAGGAAATACTGTGCATATACTTGTTATCCTTCCAGTGAATGTTCCCCATAGGTGCTAGTGGTCAGGATTAAGGCTTCTTGATTACTGGTTGAGTGGAGGGTCATCACATTTGGAATAAGCTCTCAATCTACATGAAGCAGAGTTCATCTCTGACATTGTTCATAGAAATTTTGAGCATTGGATGGAAAATCACAAATTCATCACTGACCTGGCCCCTATGTCTTTGATGGACACAGAGGTTGAAAGTAAGTAAATAAATTCCCAACTAACATACCCATCCACACAACCATTAGCTACCTCTTTACTATCATACTCCACCATATAGGCACCCAAGGAATTCTGGGAGAAAGTTCAGTTAGGTTGCATGGCTAGGCTTTTAAAGACCCTAGTGGTCATTAGCCTAGTATGAACCTAAGAACCTATAAACCTATGCATTTTTTCACATTGAATTTTAGTCTCTGGCTGTGGCACCAGTTGTTTTTCTGTGTCTGACCAACTTGAAGGAAAGCTGTTTCTTTAGGGGGATTCAGTGGTTACTCCTGTTTTGCTGTCATCTCAAAACTTGGTCAACGAGAGGCCTTTGACATTTATCTTGACTTCCGAAAAGTAGGTGCTAAAAAGGAGTGACCCCAGCAGTGATCCCATATTTCATGTCAGCCATGCTTTTATTTATTTTCCTATGCTCTTGTTTTTGGAGATGAACATGAAAATGGAAAGTTGAGGAGAGCAGCATACTTCACTATCTCCAGCAACTATCATCTACTTATCCTGAAGTGTCTGCAGGTGTTTCCAAGCAAATGGAGAGATTTATTCTCTCCAGCATGTTCTGGGTCTACTGCAGAGCCATATCCTACTGTCGGAGCCAACCAGGGAGCACCTACTGTAGGTATCCCAACTATCTCAGCTAACTTCTTTCAACGTGGTGGAGCATTAGTTCTAATCTCAGATCTTCTGACATTGCAAAACCTTCCACCCTGCTATAGATAATGAGACTACCAACCACAAAAAGGAACCTCATATCCACTGTGTCTGTTATTTCTGAGTTTGCTCAGCCTTTTTCTTTCTATTCACATAGGTGGTAATGGGGGCATAGTCTGACTGGTACACTGTGCTTTGGCTGCTACTTCTTGTTTCTTCCCCACTGCAATGCCTGCAGTACTGACACAGTTAGGTTCATCTGCTGATTAGCCTCCAAATTTCCTTAACTCTCAGTTACAAACAGACCCCAGGGTACTTAAACTCCTTGATTTGAGGTAGCTGCTCTACTTTCCGCTTACCCACAAACAGCAACCCATACTTTTCTGGGAGATGCATGTCTTCTAATTTCTGTGGTGCCAATTTGTATCCCTTCTGATTCACATGCAGTAGTGAATTTTTCATTGCATAGCATAAATCACAGACACTTGAAGCTAAGCATCATCAAAAAGCAAGAAAGACAATTCTCATATTTCCAGACTGGAGAATACCAAACCTCCTTTGTGCTTGGATATCCTGTTCATGAAAGCTGTTAACATGAAGTGAGGCAAAACACACTTCTTTGTACTCTTCTGAAGTATATTTAACCTAACCCTAAGAAGGTCAGTCCAAATCTTTGCCACAAATAAAGGGACTAAATATGATGCACCAATGGCTTTTGGATCTCATAGTACCTCCTGCAAGACATTTTTATTGGATTTTCAATTCGTAAAATAATCACAACAATATTTACAGTCAGAGATTTGGGAACATAATAAATGAAAACATTTCAACTAAACCTCACACACACAAAAAACAACTATTTACAGGAGTGTCCATTAACCATTAAGTCATTCAAGTTATTATGCATTAGATTAAATCTAAAATGCAGTTATTTTTGCTTGTGAAGCAAATCTCTAGGTTTTGTCTGTGCATTTCTGCAAGAGGTAATCTTGGTTGTTCTTGACTTAACTGTAATGATTTCCAGGTGGCAGACTTCAGTTGCAATATTTATAAATTCTTTAAAGGAGGGTGTAGATTCTTTCTTCCAATTCAGATTTATAACCTTTCTCTCTATAGATCGTATAGACCATAGAATGCAGTATTTTATTTTTTAACACTTATAGGAATAGGAGTGTTAAAAAGGATTAGTGATTTAGATAAAAAGTAATATTCTTTTTTGAAGTTTACTAAACTTCTTGAGACTTACTAAGCACCTGTAGGTCATACTGGCAATCTCACATGCCTCTTCTAATAGCTGTACAAGGGCACCAATCTGACCCACAGTTCCATGTCCCAGAGATAATTTGCATTGCTTCTCCTGAGACAAGAGTTTTAAACATTGGAAGAATTCACTTTTCAGTACTCTGATTTGGCCTTTCATAAGAAGGCTAAGGTTTGTCATCTCCTTTAACTGGAACACATTTTTCTGTCATCCTTTATGAAAAATGGAGACCACCACTTGTCTGCCAATGCAGATCCAAGCATTACTGAAAAGATACGTTATTCATTGTACCTCAGTAGTATGCAGCAGTTTCAGATTTTCTGACTAGATATCATACATGTTCACAGTCGCTTGATCACCAGTGCTTTTACAGAAAATGAACCTTTCCAGTAAGCTGCTTCTGTTACTCCTTACTTAAAGCATGACATATCCACTTAGTTCAGAAATTCATTACAATGCTCCTTTCACTTCCATTTATTACAATAACCATCACTGGTGCTTCTTCAGCCTATGCTGACAACAGAATGGGCTATTCTAATCTCCCCTGCCCAACTGATTTGGTGTTTGGCTTACTAGAACTTCTTAGTTGCCATCTGAAAGTCATTATTGTGGTCTTGCTAAGCTCTTCCAATATTCAGGCTTTTCCTTTGTTGATTACAGTAGCTAATTCCATCCTGGACCTTCAGGACTGTTCTATCAAAAACTGGAAACCCTTTGCACCAACACTACATGGAAGGCTTCTTTGATAATGTGACAGCTTGACAATCATTCA